>NC_045436.1:78112590-78174445 GCF_002776525.5 Piliocolobus tephrosceles | reverse complement strand
TAAAATATTTTTAGCAAATATTTTTCAAATTTGCTAAAATATTTTTAAAGGGTTTCCTTTATGTTTCCATTTCATAAACATTTTTTGAGGAAACTATTTTTAGACAGTATCTTTGCTTTGAGCCCAAACTTGTTTAGTGATCAAACATGCTGAATCAATAGAGTCCAAGAACTAGGTTTTTATGGTAGCTGTGTTCTGGCATCTAATACATTTTTTCCCATCAATCTGTTTTAGAAAGCTTTTTCTAACCTCCCCAATTTACTGTTTACTCAGCAACAGTTTATGTGAAACAGATATAGAATTCTTAGTAAAAAATTTTATAAAAATCACAACAGAGCTTGAGAAAAGAATACCACAAGAGATGAACAGATACATATGCAATCATTTAGGGAAGATGCTTGAACTGTCATTTTGTCCTCTACATTTCTAATCACACTTAAAACACCAGTGTAGCAGAAGGAAGAGCAGGGAATGAACTAAGGAAATGTGTGCATCAGAAATGAACAGTGCCCTCTCTTTGGCCAGGCATAGCTTCTTTTCATCTCACTTTTCCAGAACAGATACCTGAGTATCTCCTTTTTAAAATTCCTGCCCTCCGGAGAACATCACATACTGGGGCCTGTCATGGGGTGGGGGGAGGGGGGAGGAATAACATTAGGAGAAATACCTAATGTAAATGACGAGTTAATGGGTGCAGCACACCAACATGGCACATGTATACATATGTAACAAACCTGCATGTTGTACACATGTACCCTAGAACTTAAAAAAAAAAAAATTCCTGCCCTCTCATCAACTACTTCAACAAATGTTTATTGAATAGCTACTCTATGGAATCATTTTGCCTTATAGAATATGGGATAAAAAACAGATAAAACATTGTATTTGTCATATGTGACAGAGAATAATATTGATGGCAACCCTTTATGGAGCAACAACTTCAAACTGGACACTGTACTGAGTAGCTTACAGATATTAGCACATTTTAATCCTGCAGAAAATCCCATTAGCTAGATATCATCTCCTGTTCATATAGATGAAGGAACTGAAGCTCAGATTAAGTCATCTGCCCAAGTTCAGACCATAAGTGGTAAAGCCAAGGCTCAAGTCCAGGCAGTCTGGCTGATTACTGGGTCTTTGTTCTTAAAAATTCTGGAGATGCTTTGTGCAGTTTGAAACAATATTTTATTTCACAGTTCTATCCTTATAGAAAGCTAAATTTTAGTATAATACAAAACTAAGGCAAATTATTCATGCTAACAGTTTCATCTATTTAGCATTTAGTCAATTTGCCATTGATTAGTGAAATCAACCCAGTTTAAGACTGTTGAAAACTGTGTCATATTGATCACAACGGAATATTTTCAGATAGGCTTTGATTTGAGGTAATTTATAAGATTGCAGGTTGGCATAGCCACTGAGTTGGTGAGCCACTTAACAAAAATTTTCTTTTTCAAGATTGTATCATCAAAGCCTTTTCAATATGGGATTTAAATAAATGTTTGTTGGATGAATGAGCAAATGACTAAATACACTGGTTTAAACAAGTTTTTAGCCTGGTAACTGGTAAAGAATTCTCTACTCTTAAAGGGTAAAGAAAAGTGCTGACTTTGATAGCAGGGAGTTTTTATATTCCTGGTATAAAGGCAACCTATATTCCTCTTTACATGTTTGATGTCTATAACTGGAAGAGTCAGGTCGTTGGTCAGCAGTCCTAGACTAGGGCATTCTTTCAAAGAAAGGTGTGACTTTAAGAGCATCAGCACAGGAATACACTGCAAAGGGCTGAGATGACTAAGCAGCATGAAACCTTGTGAGTCAGTGCAAACTTTTGAAGGGTTGAACTCTAAGACGGAATTCAGGGTGGGGCATGATCTTCAAAGTTTAAGAACAACACAAGGAGAGAGCTGTGATTCACACAGCTGGCTAAGGATCTATAGGAATGTAATACATTTGAACCTGGTGTTTAATTATTTTAAAAACTTATTCCAGAACAGCATTTTCCAAAGTATGTCCAGTGTAATAATAGATGCCACCTGTAAAAAGGATCCATGGTCAAACAGTTTGGGAATCAGTGGATTCAAATAAAATTAAAAAGGTTTCTTTAGTATTAATGTGTGCTGTGAATCTCAAAGGCAAAGAAAAAATAATTTACTATTTCCATAATTAATCTACCTATGCAACTCTTTCTTTGTGGAAGATTTCTAGGGATTATAATTTGATGAAACAAACTTGAACTGCTGCTCAAAAGTAGTCATGTGTACTTTAATGTTGGTTAAGTTTGAAAATAACAGCTCTGACCTGGAACTCACGCAATTAACATACTTTATAGTTCTGATCATTAAAGTGTGAGAATCAAGGCTCCTCTGCTGCTTAGCAGCAGTATACTCTCAATTGTAGGAAAGATATGTAAAGGTATTGAATTGTAATCCTAAAGTTGTAATATGTAACTATAAAGTTACAATCCTATATAATTTCAAGTTGTTTTCTGCTACACACACCCCTACCCACCTTTTCCTAAAAGGGTACCATGCCATAGTTCTCATCATTCAAAGAACCTGCGTGGTGATGGGCATTTGAACTCTGCTTTTGGGGGATGGGCGAGAAGTAGGAGGTTAGATAAGGGAAAGGGGATCTATGATAAAATTCACAGAAAAGCCTCAAAATCTTCAAATTTATTAAATATTATAGCATTTAAATAGTTCTGGCTCCTAAATTCAGATGTTTGTAAGAAGCTGGGATGTATCTTCCTCTGGACATATTTTTGTGTCCATGAATGGTTACATAATTCTGTTAGTTGATACTGAAGATACTAGATGAATCAAGGTTTCCACTAGCCTTACTACTATAATAGGAATTTATCTGAGAGTTCCAAATTCAGGTGCCAGGATCATGTCTGTAAATCAGTTAATACAATTATGGTTTGCCAAAACTCTAAACCAAGCGTGTCTTACCTGTGGCCCAGGATGGTTTTGAATGTAGCCCAATACAAATTCGTAGTTTTCTTAAAACATTATGAAATTTTTCTGTGATTTTTTAAAAAAAATTCATTTCCACAGGCTATTGGGGAACAGGTGGTGTTTGGTTACATAAGTAAGTTCTTTAGTGGTGATTTGTGAGATTTTGGTGGACCCATCACCTGAGCAGTATACACTGCACCATATTTGTAGTCTTTTATCCCTCACCCCCTTCTCATCCTTTCCCCTGAGTCCCCAAAGTCCATTGTATCATTCTTATGTCTTTGTATCCTCATAGCTTAGCTCCCACTTATAAGTGAGAACATACAATGTTTGGTTTTCTACTCCTGAGTTAGAATAATTGTCTCCAGTCTCATCCAGGTTGCTGTGAATGCCATTAACTCATTCCTTTTTATGGCTGAGTAGCATTCCATCATATATATATATACACACATACCATAGTTTCTTTTTTTTCTTTTTTCTTTTGTTTGAGACGGAGTCTCGCACTGTCACCCAGGCTGGAGTGCAGTGGAGCGGTCTCAGCTTACTGCAAGCTCTGCCTCTCGGGTTCATGCCATTCTCCTGCCTCAGCCTCCCGAGTAGCTGGGACTACAGGTGCCTGCCACCACGCCTGGCTAATTTTTTGTATTTTTAGTAGAGATGAGGTTTCACCATGTTAGCCAGGATAGTCTTGATCTCCTGACTTCGTGATCCACCTGCCTCGGCCTCCCAAAGTGTTGGGATTACAGGCGTGAGCCACCATACCGGGCCCCATAGTTTCTTTATCCACTCGTTGATTGATGGGCATTGGGTTGGTCCCACATTTTTGCAATTGTGAACTGTGCTGCTATAAACATGTGTGCAAGTATCTTTTTCGTATAAAGACTTCTTTTCCACTGGGTAGATACCCAGTAGTGGGATTGCTGGATTAAATGGTAAATCTACTTTTAGTTCTTCAAGTAATCTCCACACTGTTTTCCATAGTGGTTGTATTAGTTTACATTCCCACCAGCGGTGTAGAAGTGTTCCCTATTCACTGCATCCCCGCCAACATCTTATTATTTTTTCATTTGATTATGGACATTCTTGCAGGGGTAAGGTGGTATGGCATTGTGGTTTTGATTTGCATTTCCCTGATCATTAGTGATACTGAGCATTTTTTCATACGTTGGCCATTTGTATATCTTCATTTGAGAACTGTCTATTCATGTGCTTAGCCTACTTTCTGATGGGATTGTTAGTTTTTTTCTTGCTAATTTGTTTGAGTTTACTGTAGCTTCTGGATATTAGTCTTTTGTCAGATGTATAGATTGTGAAGATTTTCTTCTACTCTGTGGGTTGTCTGTTTACTCTGCTGACGGTTCCTTTTGCCATGCAAAAGCTCTTTAGCTTAAGTCCCAGCTATTTACCTTTGTTTTTATTGCATCTGCTTTGGGTTCTTGGTCATGAAATCCTTGCCTAAGCAAATGTCTAGAAGGGTTTTTTTTCCGTTATTATCTTCTACAATTTTTAGTTTCAGGTCTTAGATTTAAGTCCTTGATCCATCTTGAGTTGATTTTTTTTGTGTAAGTGAGAAATGAGGCAACAGTTTTATTCTTCTATGCCAATAATCGCAGTACTATTTGTTGCATATGGTGTCCTTTCCCCACTTTGTTTTTGTTTGCTTTGTCAAAGATCAGTTGGCTGTAAGTATTTGGATTTATTGGTCCTCTATTCTGTTCGACTGGCCTATGTGCCTATTTTTATACCACTACCATGCTGTTTTGGTGACTGTGGCCTTATAGTATAGTTTGAAATCAGGTAATGTGATGCCTCCAGATATGTTCTTTTTGTTTAGTCTTGCCTTTGCTTTGCAGGCTCTTTTTTGGTTCCATATAAATTTTAGAATTGTTTTTTCTAGTTCTGTGAAGAATGATGGTGGTATTTTAACGGGAACTGAATCTGTAGATTGCTTTTGGCTGTATGGTCATTTTTGCAATATTGACTCTACCCATCAGTGAGCACTGGATGTGTTTTCGTTAGTTGGTGTCATCTATGATTTTCTTCAGCAGTGTTTTGTAGTTTTCCTTGTAAAACTACATCTCCATGGTTAGGAATATTCCTAAGTATTTTTATTTTATTTTATTTTATTTTTTGCAGCTACTGTAAAAGAGTTGAGCTCTTGATTTGGTTCTCAGCTTAGTTGCTCTTGGTATATAGGAGAGCTAATTTGTGTATATTAGTTTTGTATCTGGAAACTTTGCTGAATTCTTTTATCAGTTCTAGGAGCTTTTTGGAGGACTCTTTAGGGTTTTCTAGGTATACAATCATATCATTAGCAAATAGCAACAGTTTAACTTCTTCTTTACCGATTTGAATGACCTTTATTTCTTTCTCTTGTCTGGTTGCTCTGGCTAGGACTTCCAGTACTGTTGAATAGAAGTGGTGAGAGTGGGCATCCTTATCTTGTTCTCAGAGGGAATGCTTTCAACTTTTTCCCATTCAGTATTATGTTGGCTGTGAGTTTGTCATAGATGGCTTTTATTATATTGAGGCATGTCCCTGGTATGCTAATTTTGCTAAGAGTTTTAATTATAAAGAGATGCTGGACTTAGTGGAATGCTTTTTCTGCGTCTATTGAGATGATTGTGTGATTTTTGTTTTTAATTCTGTTTATGTGGTATATCACATTTATTGACTTGGGTATGTTCAACTATCCTGGCATCCCTGGTATGAAACCCACTTGATCATGGTGAGTTAATCTTTTTTATATGTAGTTGGATTTGGTTAGCTAGTATTTTGTTAAGGATTTTTGTATCTATGTTCAGCAGGGATATTGGTCTGTAGTTTTCTTTTTTTGTTATGTCCTTTCCTGGTTTTGGTATTAGGGTGATACTAATCACAGAATGATTTGAGGAGGATTCCCTCTTCTTGTTTTGGAACAGTGTCAATAGGATTGGTACCAATTATTCTTTGAATGTCTGGTAGAATTCAGCTGTGAATCTGTCTGGTCCTGGACATTTTTGTTGGTAATTTTAAAACTACCATTTCAATCTTGTTGCTTGTTATTGGTCTGTTCAGGGTATCTAATTCTTCTTGATTTAAGCTAGCAAGGTTGTATTTCTCCAGGCA
Organism: Piliocolobus tephrosceles; assembly: GCF_002776525.5. Lineage (NCBI taxonomy): Eukaryota > Metazoa > Chordata > Mammalia > Primates > Cercopithecidae > Piliocolobus > Piliocolobus tephrosceles. The sequence continues at coordinate 78,168,377 of NC_045436.1, read as the reverse complement.
TTTATCCATCTCCTCTGGGTTTTCTCGTTTTTGCGTGTAAAGGTGTTCATAGTAGCTGTGAATGACCTTTTGTATTTCTGTGGTGTCAGTTGTAATATCTCCCATTTCTTTTCTAATTGAGGTTATTTGAATTTTCTTTCTTTTCTTGGTTATGGTCTATCAATCTTATTTATCTTCTCAAAGAATCAGATTTTTGCTTCATGTATCTTTTGTATTGTCTTTTTTTGTTTCAATTTCATTTAGTTCTGCTCTGATCTTGGTTATTTCCTTTCTTTTGCTGGGTTTGGGTTTGGTTTGTTCTTGTTTCTCTAGTTTCTTGAGGTGTGACATTAGATTGTATCTTAGTGATCTTTCAGACTTCTTGATGTAGGCATTTCAGGCTATAAACTTTCCTGTTAGCAACACCTTTGCTGTATTCCCGAGGTATTGATAGGTTGTATCATTTATTGTTGTTCAGTTCGAATAATTTTTAAATTCCCATCTTGATTACATTGTTGACCCCATGATCATTCAGGAGCAGGTTATTTAATTTCCATGTATTTGCATGGTTTTGGAGTTGATTTCCAGTTTTATTCCACTGTGGTTTGAGAGAGTACTTGCCATAATTTCAGTTTTCTTAAATTTATTGAGGCTTGTTTTGTGACATATTATATGGTCTATCTTGGAGAAAAGTTCCATTTGCTAATGTACAGAATGTGTATTTTGCAGTTTTGGGTAGAATGTTCTGTAAATATCTGTTAAGTCCATTTGTTCTAGGGTATAGTTTAAATTCATTGTTTCTTTGTTGACTTTCTCTCTTGATAACCTGTTTAATGCTGTCAGTGGAATATTGAAGTCCCCCACTATTGTGTTGCTGTCTATCTCATTTCTTAGGTCTATTGGCAATTGTTTGATAAATTTGGGAGCTCCAGTGTTTGGTGCATGTATATTTAGGATTGTGGTATTTTCCTGCTGGACATGGCTTTTTATCATTATATAATGTCCCTCGTCTTTTTGAACTGCTGTTGCTTTAAAGTTTGTTTTGCCTGATATATGAATAGCTATTCCTGTTTACTTTTGGTGTCCATTTACATGGAATCTCTTTTTCCACAGCTCTACCTTAAGTGAGTCCTTATGTGTTGGGTAAGTCTCTTAAAGGCAGCAGATAGTTGGTTAGTGAATTCTTAACTATTCTGCAATTCTGTATCTTTTAGTGGAGCATTTAGGCCATTTACATTCAATGTTAGTATTGAGATGTGAGGTACTATTCCATTCATCATGCTATCTGTTGCCTGTATACCGCCCCACTTTTTTAAATTGTATTTTTGTTTTGTAGGTCCTGTGAGATTTATGCTTTAACAAGGTTCTGTTTTGATGTGTTTCCATGATTTAAGATTTAGGGCTCCTTTTAGCAGTTCTTGTCGTGCTGGCTTGGTAGTGGTGAATTCTCTCAGCATTTGTTTGTCTGAAAAACACTGTATCTTTCCTTCATTTATGAAGCTTAGTTTCACTGGATACAAAATTCTTGGCTGATAATTGTTTTATTTAAGGAGACTGAAGATAGGAACCCAATAATTTCTAGCATGTAGGGGTTCTGCTGAGCAATCTGCTGTTGATAGGTTTTCCTTTATAGGTTAACTTGTGCTTTTGCCTCACAGCTCTGAGGATTCTTTCCTTTGTCTTAACTTGAGATAACCTGATGACAATATGTCTAGGCAATGATCTTTTTGCAACGAATTTCCCAGGTGTTCTTTGAGCTTCTTGTACCTGGATGTCTAGGTCTCTAGCAAGACCAGGGAAGTTTTCCTTGATTATTCCCCCAAATATATTTTCCAAGTTTTTTTTTTTTTTTTGAGACAGAGTCTTGGGAGTCTTGCTCTGTCACCCAGGCTGGAGTGCAGTGGTGTGATTTTGGCTCACCGCACCTCCACTTCCTGGGTTCAACCAATTCTCCTGCTTCAGCCTCCCTAGTAGCTGGGATTACAGGTGCGTGCCACCATGACTGGCTAATTTTTGTATTTTTAGTAGAGATGGGGTTTCACCATGTTGGCCAGGCTGGTCTGGAACTCCTGACCACAATGATCCACCTACCTTGGCCTCCCAAAGTGCTGGGATTACAGGCGTGAGCCAATGCACCCAGCCTGTTTTCTAAACTTTTAGATTTCTCTTCTTCTTCAAATGCCAAAGGTGTTTGAGATATTTTTTTTTGCATTGTGTGTGTGTGTGTGTGTGTGTTTAAGCTCATCAGCTATTGTTAGTGTTAATGCATTTTATGTGTGGCCCAAGACAATTCTTTTTCCAATATGGCCTAGGGAAATCCAAATGATTATACACCCCTGCAAACCAATGGTGGAGATTTTCTTGGAGTAGAGCAAAAAGATTAAGGGTAATGACTCCAAAGAGCATGGGTGAGTGGGCAAGTTTAGGGAGTGTTAGCTGCACCTCTTCCTATCGTGTTTTATTTTGTTGAATGGCATAACCCAATCTGGTCGTTAACCCCATACTTGGAATTAGCTCTAAGCCTACCTCCTCCTTTAATTGTACTTTGAATCTGTCAATTCTACCACCCATATCTTTCTCAATTCTGTCTCTTCTTTTCCATCCTCACTGCTTCTAGTTGAATAACCCATATGAAATTTGTTTCAAAAATGGCTGAGTATCAGCAATTTCAAGTTGCTTAACTTAAAACCTTAATTCAGTCCTTTATCAACTCTCATATATATTTTTGCAGTAACTGTTCTTTCTACCCCCTTTAAACCCTAGAGACATCTTTCTAAAGAAAACTAAATGGCTGGGTGTGGTGGCTCACACCTGTAATCCCAGCACTTTGGAAGGCTGAGGTGGGCGGATCACCTCAGGTCGGGAGTTCGAGACCAGTCTGACCAAAATGGAGAAACCCTGTCTCTACTAAAAATACAAAATTAGCCGAGCACGGTGGTGTATGCCTGTGATCTCAGCTACTCAAGAGGCTAAGGCAGGAGAACTGCTTGAATCCGGGAGGCGGAGGTTGCAGTGAGTGGAGATTGGGCCACTGCACTCCAGCCTGAGCAACAAGAGTGAAACTCCGTCTCAAAAAAACCCCGAAAAAACAAAAACCCAAATAATGGCAACTTACTGCTTAAAACTCTTTAAGTGCTCCCGAGTTCTCTACAGAATCAAGTCCATACACCTTAACTTGGCATATAATTCACTTAATTCCCAGTTTTCAACCTCTCTGGTGATGTCTCTCTCCACACTCTATGTTCTAGCAATACTGCTTTATTTGCAGTTTCCTTCTAAAGTTATGCTGTTTTACATCTCTGTACTTTTTGTACATCCTGTTGTCTTTGCCTGAAAAGGCCCTTTCCTTCATTCTCTTTCCCTTTCCTCCTGAGAGATTCCTAGTTAGCCCCTAAAATAGCACTCCTTCTATGACACCATCCCAGACCACTCAGACAGTGTGTTAGTCTTTCTTTCCTCTGTTACATCCGAATAGCACATGTAGCTTTAATGCTGTACTTAAGCTAGCTATTTTTATGTCTGTCCCCTCAATAGATAGTTAATTCCTTTATAGAAACACTATTTTGTAGTATTTACACTGCAAGAACTCAAATATTAACTGTTAAATGAACAAATGGGCATGAGAGAGCAGTTATGATGGAGAAGGGATGAAAGGGGTACCAAGGAAGCCACTTTGCTATTCTCTCTTGATAACTTCCACCTTGCCAACATACTACTTGGTCCTGTGTCAGGGAAAATGTATAAGCTTTTAGGGTGGTCTGGGTGAGACAGGTAATAGGAAGGTCCCTGTTAACAGCTGCTTTTCCCCAGGGAAAGTTCTCAAGATTTAGCATCTGATGGAGAAAAACACTCCTGAGGCTAACCAGCTGGGATGGCTATTATGGTGAAGTGAATTATTTATATGAAAGAGATTTATACAAGTCAAGAACAGTTTTAGTTTTACGCTTTTTCTCTTGGCATCTTCTTATCTGTTCTAAAAATAAATGAAAACAGCTGGTGGGTTTGAGTTCTAAACTTTCTCCTCATATATAATCACTACTGAAGTTGTACAAGAGAAATGACTGAAAGGGTCACCTTAGAAAACAGTATTAAAGGCTGGGCATGGTGGCTCATGCCTGTAATCCCAGCACTTTGGGAAGCCGAGGCAGGCGGATCATGAGGTCAGGAGTTCGAGGCCAGCCTGGCCAACATGGTAAAACCCCATCTCTACTAAAAATACAAAAATTAGCCGAGCGTGGTGGTGCCTGCCTGTAATCCCTGCTACTCTGGAAGCTGAGGCAGGAGAACTGCTTGAACCTGGGAGGTAGAGGTTGCAGTGAGCCGAGGTTGCACCACTGCACTTAGCCTGGGCAACAGAGCAAGACTCAATCTCAAAAAAAAAAAAAAAAACAAGGAAAGAAAAAAACAGTATTTAAAAAATTTAAAAATCATATAATCTAGATACTAAATCAGCTGCTGAACTGCTGGCCTGGGTACTCACTATTGTGATCTTTGAAACAGCTCATCTGTTAATTTATTGGTTATCTACCATGTGCCAGAAAGTTGCACAGTCACAAGAATGGATTTTTTTCTAACTCTGTGAGCTCTGGACCTCATATACTATCTAGATATCATTTAATTTCTAAATTCTAAATATCAGTAGCCTGCATGGTCAATGCCTGGCACAAAGAAATGTTTGACACTAATGCTGGTAATGGTGGTGGTAAAAGTAATAATAACAATAGCAGCAGCAACAGCAACCCCCATTTACTGAGTGTTTCCTATATCCCATGTACCAGCTAAGCATATTATATACATGATCTCACTGAATCTTCACAATACTTTCAGGTAAATATTATCCCAGTTGTTAGGACCTACAATGCTGGGTTTCTGAAAAAGACGCTCTGAAGTTTTCTAGTGAACAGTTTCCTCTGGAACTTACTTTTGATTTACTGTGTCGTATAAGGGCAGACAGCAGTCTGTTTGACTCCCCCATCACACCAGCATGATCTTTGGCTTCACACCATTCCACCAAACGCTCCACTAACTTAACATTCTTTCCCAGTTGTTCAGCAGCTTCTGCTATAGGAAAGAAGGCAAACCAAGGAATGAATCACTAACAGACAATCAGCTGAAGTAATTCGTAAAGATTTAAGAGTGTGAAGGAGAAATACATCTAAAAAAACACAGCACAACAATTTCATTAAAGCTAGAACTGCAAATATTCCTTATGTGATGGGCTATTTGCCTTTTTCTATAACATTGTGAAATTTTATAGAAAATATAAAAACAAATGATTTCATACTCTTTTGGTTAAGCCTGCTAGTCTGTTAGTGCTCTGGCAGACGATAATGCAGGGTTCTTAGAAGGACTCTATGCAATCAATATAGAAAAGGGTTTAGAATTTAGAAATAAGTAAATAAACATAATTCATTCCTAGGAGTGGTTCTGACTGCTGTTTCTGCAAATCGAAAAATGCTCTCCCTGCCAGAAGACAAATTTTTAAGATTTTTGACTGTCACAATAATGAAATTTGATTTCAAAGCCAAGGTGAAAATAGGTATAGAATGCCAAAACACAACGCCCTTCCCTGAAACTGATAATAAAGCAAACTAAAACCAGGATTATAAGAACTAATAAGGAGAGATATGGTATAATTTCTACTTAAAGTCAGTAATAGGCTGGGTGTGGTGGCTCACACCTGTAATCCCAGCACTTTGGGAGGCTGAAGTGCGTGGATCGCTTGAGGCCAGGAGTTCAAGAGCAGCCTGGGCAACAAGCCCCATCTCTAGTGAAATTCCAAAAACAATAAGCCAGGAGTTGTGGAGCACGCCTGTAATCCTAGCCACTCAGGAGGCTGAGGCAGGAAAATTGCTTGAACCCAGGAGGTGGAAGTTGCAGTGAGCTGAGGTCACACCACTGCACTCCAGCCTGGATGACAGAACAAGACTCTGTCTCAAAAATAAATAAATAATAGTTATAAATAAACAAATGGAGTCAATTATAACAAGCACAAAAATTAACAAATGGAGTTCCAAAACTAATTTTTTAATCCTTTATTTGCTATTTTTTATGATTACATAATCCTGAAAGCGAGAAACAAGTCCTTTTTCAACTAGAAGCACATTAAGACTATCACACCAAAAATGCAAGCTGGTGAAAACATTTCTTTTACCTTGTGCATCTATTAACATTCTTAATGTTCCCAGAAGTTTAAACTGAACAGGGGGCATTTCAGATTTAAGAAATTTCAAAACAGCCTCTGTGACCCCAGCTGATAACATCTTTGCTTTATTTATAACTGGAGAAAAAGAGAGACTACGGTTAAAATGGTATTAGCATTCCTGTTGATAAACATTCAATTCAATACAGGTTTATTGAGTGTCTTTAAGATCCATGTTATATTTTTCCATTTAGAAACCTGTCACTTTTTTGTCAGTTTTAAGAATGGAATTCAGTTGTTTATGTGTGTGTCCGTATCCTATTTGTGTTTAAGCAGATAACAGACAATATCATAATTTTTATGACAGTATCATGACTTTTTAAATGCAATCCGAAACATTTACTTATACAATTACCCTCTTACAACAATAAAGCACAATTCTGTTTTTGGTCCAACTGTGTTAATATAAATGTTATAGACATTAATAAATGTTACTATCCTATATAAACTAAATGAATTCAAATGGATTGGATCATCATGTAATTGTACTATTTCATCTAACCAGAAATTTATTTTTAGAAAGTAGAATAATAGTTTTAACTATCTTTTGTTGTATTTTCCATAATAATGTGATTTCATGACTTCCAAAGGCACATTAAGGCTATTTTAAAATATTGTATGTCTGCTTATGGGAAAACACCACCAACAACTGAAAGTCATTCTTGAGGGGACTCTGTTAATTGATGTCATTATTCTACCTCAACTAAAGATACTTAAGGCCTGGTGCGGTAGCTCTCACCTGTAATCCCAGCACTTTGGGAGGCCAAGGTGGGTGGACTCCTTGAGCCCAGGAGTTCAAGACCAGCCTAAGCAACATAGTGAGATCCTGTTTCTACAAAAAATAAAAAATCAGCTGGGCATGGTGGCACATGCCTGCAGTCCCTGTTACTCAGGAGGCTGAGATGGGAGGATAACTTGAGCCCAGAAGGTAGAGGCTGTGGTGAGCCAGGATTGCGTCACTGCACTCTAGCCTGGCTGACAGAGTGAGACCCCCATCTCAAAAAAACAAAAACAAAAAACCGTAAAAAAGCTTAACTACACAACATGATGAAAATCTAAGAATTCACAAAAGGTAACAGGATATCTGAATGAAGGCAGAGATTATTCTTGTACAGTCTCACAAAACTTATTTAACATATGATCTCCACTTATTAGCATGAAAAAATGTGAACAATGTGAAGACTATTTTTTCTTTTTAATTTTCTTCATCAGAGCAGGTTCACAAATCACATACAGTAAATAGCTTCCCCAAATGATGGATTTTATTTTTTACATAGCTGCCTTCTATTCTTTTTTTTAAATTTTTTTTTTTTAAATTATACTTTAAGTTCTAGGGTACATGTGCATAACGTGCACGTTTGTTACATATGTATACTTGTGCCATGTTGGTGTGCTGCACCCATCAACTCGTCAGCACCCATCAATTCATCATTTATATCAGGTATAACTCCCCAATGCAATCCCTCCCCCCTCCCCCCTCCCCATGATAGGCCCCAGTGTGTGATGTTCCCCTTCCCGAGTCCAAGTGAACTCATTGTTCAGTTCCCACCTATGAGTGAGAACATGCGGTGTTTGGTTTTCTCTTCTTGTGATAGTTTGCTAAGAATGATGGTTTCCAGCTGCATCCATGTCCCTACAAAGGACGCAAACTCATCCTTTTTTATGGCTGCATAGTATTCCATGGTGTATATGTGCCACATTTTCTTAATCCAGCCTGTCACTGATGGACATTTGGGTTGATTCCAAGTCTTTGCTATTGTGAATAGTGCCGCAATAAACATACGTGTGCATGTGTCTTTGTAGTAGAATAATTTATAATCCTTTGGGTATATACCCAGTAGTGGGATGGCTGGGTCATATGGTACATCTAGTTCTAGATCCTTGAGGAATTGCCATACTGTTTTCCATAATGGTTGAACTAGTTTATAATCCCACCAACAGTGTAAAAGTGTTCCTATTTCTCCACATCCTCTCCAGCACCTGTTGTTTCCTGATTTTTTAATGATTGCCATTCTAACTGGTGTGAGATGGTATCTCATTGTGGTTTTGATTTGCATTTCTCTGATGGCTGCCTTCTATTCTTAAGTCTTACCTGGAATGGCCAGGTTTCTGAGGGCACTTAGTGCTGCATGCTGTACTGTTACATTTCCATCTTCTACATGTCTGTCCAGTAAATCCATAAGTTTTTCTACAATTCCATTGTCTACCATATGAATACAATTTCCATCTGAAAAAAAAACCACACATCTTTTTCTTCCTCTTTAAAATATCTATAAATATTTTATAATACTGATGTCTGGCTATTATCTACATTAGGGAAAATGGAGGTATACAATAAAATGAATTCCAAATCTTTCTCCCATCAGATTTATAGGTTTTTCTGTTCACTGAGTGAGAAGTATTATAAAAATTCTTAAACTAGATAAAATTTCAAAAATCAGAAAAATTACCAGAAAAATCTTCAGTTTAGAGCCAGATAATATATCAGAAGTAGAAACACATGGTTAGAATGTCCAATATTTTTCATTTATTGTGATGTATGCTTGTGTTCTCCCAATGTTATAGTGATAGTACTCTACCTTTTGCTATCATGGCTGATACCTAAATTATTTTTCAAACATTTACCAAGCACAGAGAATATTATAATGAACCACTATTTACTCCATATCTAGTTTCAACAATTATCCATATTATGGCACTCTTACCTCCATTATTAGGGAGTCACTCCCAAAAAGGAGGAGTAAAAATAGAGTAAGTCAGCCATTATAATATATACCAACAGTTCGTACTGGAAGATGATTAAACTAAAAAGAAAAATAAACTGTATTTCCTAGACATAGTATATTTCATGAGGAACATAAGAATGAGTTTCTAGACTGTATTTGAGTTTTTTAGTAGTGCCAGATTTCATAACATAGAAGTCTGGTGCCCCCTAAAATATTATTAAACTAAATTAAACATTCTACACAAAGCCAAGGGATTATTCATACTTAAGTTTTATGGGCATAAAAGTATAAGTTGAGGCACAATAATCCTAGAATGAATACTCAGATAATTAGATCCAAAATAAAATCACTAGGCAAAAGAAAGCAGATGTATACTAGAATGGGATTCAAACTTACTAAGCTCTGAAGTGCCAAGTATTCAAAAGCAGCACTTCATGATCTTTAAACTATTAGAATTTAGTTGAACTGCATAAAATATATAATTTGTTAGGAATGTCACTATAAGTATTTCAGATTTCTGAAAAGTTAGCAGCATATACACATATTACACAACTTCTAAACTGTTCCAGTTTTAGTGTATGTGACAGCAAAGCAAAAATAAACAAATACAGAGTATTTGACTAACAAAGGAGGAACGAATATGCTTACCATTTCTGGCAAAATTTGCAATTGCCAATGCTCCAGCAAGCTGTAGCTGGTGGTTATTTGATGGAATCCAAGAAAGTACCCTTTGAAATACACTGCCTTTTCCTCCTTCAAATAACTTCTGCATGGATTCATCTGGAGGTAAATGAAATAAATAGTTAAGCAAGAGAAAAATACGAGTAACAAATTCATATTCTTAGGTGAATATCCAACTGGGAAACTCATACTTCACAAACTATTACATTCATAATGGGAAAAGTAATGATTCTTTTTATAATAAACTTTTAATAGATACTAGACAATAGAGTTTAGAATTTTTCTAGTCCAAGTCCCAGGGAGCCATCTAGCTTTTCTTTAGTCCCTTGGTGCCAAAGCTATCTCTTCTATGGGACAGCTCTTCAAATGTTGGAAGATGGTGAAGACACTTCTTTTTCGGGTTCGTTATGTCTGGTTCTATCAATGACATGTTTAAGATGTCAAAATCATCACCTCAACAGCAGGTGAGATAGGAATATGAGAAAATGCCTAGGGTAGTATTTACAGAAGAGACAATAAATTAAAAAAAAATCTGACAAGAACATTCTTTGGCTGGCATAAATTACAGCTCACCTCCAAGAAGTAATAAAACCATGAGATCTGAACCAGTTTTGAGCTCAGTAATATCATCTTCTTTGTCACTATCCACTTTTTGCTGAACAATCTCTAGTAGACACTCTACCAGGCCTGCTTCAACCAGCTGTAGTTTAATAGCATCTGAAGAACAATATGAACAAAATAATCAAACTTTGAGATAAAATAGGAGCTCTGGTATAAGCAATCCATTATAAAGAATTATAAGAAACTAAGAAAATGCATGATTTAGATAATACATTTTTGAAACTCAAATCTTCAAAGTAAATTACCTTGACAGTTCAGTTTAAACATACAAAAAACTTTATTTCATGTTTCCATTTGAAATTGTCACATTTTTCACAATGTCTTGCAGCATTTAAACAAACTGATACTCAGCTCTGAAGGCAACTAGTGTCACTCCACTATTACTCTAGATATTCTCATGTTTAAAGGGCAAGCTATAAAATACTACAAAATAGGGCTGGGCATGGTGGCTCACACTTGTAATCCCAGCGCTTTGGGAGGCCATGGTGGGAAGATTGCTTGAGGCCAGGAGTTCAAGGTTAGAGTAAGCTATGACTGTGCCACTGCACTCCAGTCTGGACAACAGAGTGAGACCCTGTCTATAAACATAAATAAATAAATAAATAAATAAATAAATAAATAAAATCATGTTTTTAAAAAGGGCTTCAGGTTTTCTTTGATTTAAAGCTTTTGGGCGATGGATACATGGTGGTTTACTAAATGCTATTTCTGAATACGTTTCAAAATGTTCATAATAAAAGTTAAAAGAAAATAACTTTGAACCTTTCTGATGGCTAAACATAGCATAAGGTATTTTAGAGACAGAATTTACATCCCAATTATATTTTTAAAACTGATCTTCACAGGAAACTCCACCCCCACATCAAAACTTTTTATTATACTTCTAATATCTTTAAGTATTCTTTCATTATAACACTTATTTCATTGAAGAGCTTATATTTGCATCCATATCTGTCTCCATCTATCTCCTGAGCAGATATATGTTGCAGGAAGTCAGGGACCCTGAATAGAGGACTGGCTGGAGTCGTGGCAGAAAAACATAAATTGTGAAGAGTTCATGGACATTTATCAGTTCCAAATAATATTCTTATAATTTCTTATACCTGTTTTTACTTTAATCTCTTAATCCTGTTATCTTCGTAAGCTGAGAATGTACATCACCTCAGGACCACTATTGTACAAATCAATTGTAGAACATGTGTGTTTGAACAAGATGAAATCTGATTGTAAAACATGGGTGTTTGAACAATATGAAATCAGGGCACCTTGTAAACGAACAGAATAACAGCGATTTTGGGGATCAAGGGAAAACAACCAAAGGTCTGACTGCCTGCAGGGTCGGGCAGAATAGAGCCATATTTTTCTTCTTGCAGAGTGCCTATAAATGGATGTGCAAGTAGGAGAGATATCGCTGAATTCTTTTCCCAGCAAGGAATATTCATAATTAATACCCTGGGGAAGGAATTGCATTCCTGGGGGGAGGTCTATAAACGGCCATTCTGGGAGTGTCTGTCTTATGCGGTTGAGATAAGGACTGAACTATGCCCTGGTCTCCTGCAGTACCCTCAGTCTTATTAGGGTGGGGAAAAGATCCTGCCCTGGTAAATCTGAGGTCAGACCAGTTCTATGAAGTCAGACCAGTTCTCTGCTCTCGAACCCTGTTTTCTGTTGTTTAAGATGTTTATCAAGACAATACGTGCACAGCTGAACATAGACCCTCATCAGTAATTCTAATTTTGCCCTTTGTCTTGTGATCTTTACTGCCCTTTAAAGCATGTGATCTTTGTGACCTACTCCCTGTATACCCCTTTCCCTTTTGAAATCCCTAATAAAAACTTGCTGGTTTTGTGGCTCAGGGGACATCATGGACCTACCGATATGTGATGTGGAGGCCCAGCTGTAAAATTCCTCTCTTTGTACTCCTTCTCTTTATTTCTCAGATGGGCTAACACTTAGGGAAAACAGAAAGAACCTACATTGAAATATTGGGGGCTGGTTCCCTGGATAGATATACCTTACTCATCTTTGTATTTTAACCTAAACTGGCCTATCTAAATGCTTTGAGTGTACTTGACATGCCTTAAGATAAATGTTAATCAACTGACCTGAAAAATACATTTGCAACACAAAGTTTTTGTTTAAGAGACAGCATCTTGCTCTGTTGCCCGGGCTGCAGTGCAGTGGTGTGATCATAGCTCACTGCATCCTTGAATTCCTGGGTTCAAGCAATACTCCTATCTCAGCCTCCTGAGTAGCTGGGACTAAAAGTGCATGCCACCATGCCTGGCTAATTTTTAAACTTTTTTGTAGAGAAAGGGTCTCACTATGTTGCCTAGGCTGGGCTTGAACTCCTGGCCTCAAGCAGTCTTCCTGCCTTGGTCTCTCAAAGTGCTAGGATTACAGGCATGAGCCACTGTACCTGGCCAGAAATTTTTAAATTTAAATTTTATTTTTTTAGTTGGATTTTATTTTAGTCATTGGTTTCCCTAAACTGTATATGCATCCATATATGGCAATGACAGCTTCAGCTTATCATTTAGGAAAAATAAAGACTTTTAAAAATAAATACTTAAGACTTTCAGGCAATTTTAGTGTGTTAAAATTTGGCGTTTTTGAATCACTAGGATCACTGATCTTCTTTTGAATATTATCTCAGAATACACAGAGTATTCAACCTGGAATATTTCTTTAAAAGGTATACTTGCACTGTGCCATGCTAAAAGTAGGGCGTTTCCTTGGTTACAGAATGCTAGGGCTAGAGATGTGTGGTGACTAGAATTAAAAACTATGATGAAAAAACCTTAAAAATACTAAAAACCTTGAACTACACAAATTCCTACTTCTAATGCTGAAATCACTCTCCTTTGTGTACTGAGAAAATCAAGGATGATACATGCAAAAAATTAGTCCAAAAACATGCCTTCAATGGTATCATTCTATCCATTGTGCAATTATAAAACAGATGTGAAGGCACAGGGGAAAACAGTAATAAACATATTGTTATTTTGAAATACTGCAAGGAAAGTTGCAGGTAATTTTATGGCATAAAAGTGACTGAAGGTCACAATAAAGTTTTCACTTTGCCAAAACACCAATGAGATGAAAAACCAATTTCTCCCTAAAACATAGGACCTAAGACATTTAAGAAATTTTAAATGTGTCAATATTGTAGTTTTAAAATTTTAATTAATTATTTTTTTGAGACAGGGTCTTGCTATGTTGCCCAGGCTGGTCTTGAACTCCTGGGGTCAAGCAATCCTCCTGCCTTGGCCTCTGAAAGTGCTGGAATTACAGGTATAAGCCATCACACTGAGCCTAAATGTGTCAATGTTAAAGTTTACAGATGATCTCTTCTCATAATTTGACTGAAATCAAATACTTGAAAACAAATATATGGAAGGCTTAAACTACCTTAAATAGGATTAGCAACACATTCTGCCAAAGCAGACAGCCCAGCACATTTACCAAAACCATTCTGTCCAAGGACATGTATCTTCATCACCACTGTTTACACACATATGTATGAATGTACACATGTATGTATCACATATGCATCATATATAGGTATTTTAAAACTTTTTTTAAAGAGTGGAAGAAAACCACAAATGCAGAGAAGTGCATAAAATATGCAAGTTAAATTTAATATATTATTAGCAAGCAAATAACCATGGATCTATCACCTAGATCAAGAAATTCATTACCAACAACTCAGGAAGCCTATCTCTACATTTCTGTTTCTGATAACAAACCCCTTCCTTCATTCATCTCAAATCATCTTGATTATTATGGTAATCACTTCTATACTTTCATCATTTTACCAAGTAAACAATCATTCCTAAAAACTACAGTTTAGTTTTACTTTTTTTTTTACTTTATATAAATTGAATCATACAATGTGTATTTTTCAGTGTTGGCTTTTTCCTTTCAACATTATGAGATTCATCTACAGTAACAGTTATAGCTGTCTTCATTCCTTTTCATAACTCTATGTTCTTCCATTATATTAATATCCTATGATTTATTCATTCCACTGTTAATGGATATTGGTTGTTTCCAATTTTTCATTATAAATAATGCTGCTCTGAACATTCCTGTTAACAGCTCCTAGTGTACATGTGTACAAGCTTCTGGGTATACTCCTAAGAGTAGAATTGCTGGATCTATTGCTTCAGCTTCAATAGATACTACTTCCCAATTGTACCAATTTACACTCCCACTGTTCCACACCCTCAACAATTGGTGTATATATATATATATACACACACACACACATACATACACATATATATGGGCATCAAATTGTTCATAATATCCTCTTAATAGCTGTAAGACCTGTGGTAAGGTCTCCTCCTCTTGCATTCTTAATTTTGGTTAATTATGCTTTCTCTCTTTTCATTATGAATCTCACTAGGGTTTATCAATTCCAATATCTTTTTAGACTCAACTGTAGCAATTATATGTTTGTGTTGCACTGTATGTTTTCCATTTTATTTCAGCTCTTTACGTTTCCTTCCTTCTGCTTATTATTATTATTTTTTAAAATTTCAATAGCTTTAGTGGTACAAGTGGTTTTTGGTTACATGGATGAATCGTATAGTGGCAAAGTCTAGGATTTTTAGGGCACCCGTCATTGAATAGTGTACACTGTACCCAATAAGTAGTTTTTACTCCTCACCCCCTCATCTCCCTCCATCCTTCTGTCTCCAAAGTCCATTCTACCACTCTGTATGCCTTTGTATACCTACAGCATAGCTCCCACTTGTGAGAATAGGTGACATTTGGTTACTTCACTTAGAATTAATGCCCTCCAGTTCCATTTAAGTTGCTGCAAAAGACATTATTTCATTCTTTTTTATAGCTGAGTAGTATTCCATGGTATGTGTGTGTGTGTATACACACCCCATTTTCTTTATCCACTCATCCACTGATGGACACTTAGGTTGATTCCCTATCTTTTCTTCTACTTTTTAAAAGAATATATATTACTTGTGGATTTTGTCAACATTGTTGTATTTTATTCCAGTTAACTACTTAAAATTTTTTTTTTTTTTGTAGATTTAGGGAGTACAAGTGCAGATTAACAAAATTAATAGACTACTAGCTACATTAACAAAAAAAAAAAAAGAGAAGATTCAAATAAGCACAATAGAAACAATAAAGGTGACATTATAGCTGCTACCACAGAAATACAAAAGATTATCAGAGACTACTATGAGCATATTCACACAAATTGGGAGGTGAGGATTGAAAAATTACCTTTTGGGTTTTTGGGTTTATATTTTTCTGAGATGAATACTGAGCTCATTGATTTTAGTTCTTTTCCTTTTCTACTAAAAGCATTTTGAGTAAAATATTTCCCTCTGAATAGGGCTTTACTTGTATCATGTAAGACTTGAGATAGACTATTTTCATTTTCACTACTAGAAAAATTTCTAATTTCCATTACAATTCTTTTTTGACCTCTGAGGTATTGGAAGTATATTTCCTACTATATAAACATACAGAGATTTTTGGTTTTCTTTTTATAATTAGTTACTAGACAACTCACTTAGGTCAAAGAAATACTTTGTATGATAGCAATCTTTTGAAATTTCTTTCTTTCGTGACAAGTATACATGTTCTTAAATGTTTCATATGTACTTGAAAGAACTCTGTAGTTGAAGTGTTCTAAAATAAGTCCATTAAATCAATTGTCTTAATCATTTTCAAATTTTCTATAACCTTATTCTTCTATCTTATTCTATAAATTATTGAAAGAGGTATTAAAATTTCTCACAATTTTTGTGGATTTGTCTATTTCTCTTCACAGTTCTGAATGTTTTTGCTTCGTATGTTTTGGGATAATGTATGATGGTCATTTTTTTCCTAGGTAAATTGGACCTTTTATTACTAAAGTCACCCTCTTTATCTCTAGCAAGTCTTTTCATCTTAAAATCTATTTAATTTTATATTAATATAACTACCCCAGCCTTCTTTAGGTTTCAGTGGTACATTTTTTCCATCCTATTATTCTCAATCTTTTAAATCTCCTATTTAATAAGTATTGCTTAAGTAGTATAACTGTTTATTTTAAAACACAAGTGACAAATGGTCTTTTAATTAGAGCATTTAGGCCACATTTAACATAATTACTGAAATACTGTGTCTTAAAACTGCATTTTTAAGCTCTATTTGTCCTCTATAATTCATGTTTCGTTTTCTTTCTTCTTTTTTCTTGTTTTGCATTGCTAGGGTATTAAAAAATCTTTCTGTAAGTCCCTTCCATTTGTTCGGTTTGTTCGGTAATTATACATGATTTTTAAAAATTACTTTAGTAGTCACCTTAAAAGTTGAAGTGAGTAAATAACCAGAGTCTTCCAGATAACACAAGTGTCTTAGGACTCTAACTCCTTTTACCTCTCTTCTGATTTATATACTCAGTTTGTGGCATATTTTAAATCATATAAATGTACATTGTAAACTTCACAATAAGTTATTTTCCAAATATATTCAATGTTTGTAAGATTTACCTACATATTTACTGGTTTTTTTGGTCTTTATTCTCCCCTGCATCTGTATCATTTTCCTTCTGACAAACCACATTTATAACATCTGGCTTCCATTGTTGCTGTTGAGAAGGTAGCTGTCAGACAAACTGTTGTTACTTTGAAGATAATGATTTTGGTCATTGGTTTTCTACATTTTCAGTATGAGGCATCTAGATGTGGATTTCTTTTTGTTTATCGTATTTTGGGTTTAAAGGGCTTCTTGGATCTTTGCATTTTTCATAATTTCTGATAAATTCTCTGCCAAAATTTCTTCAAATACTGCCTCTGCACACTCCCCTCCCCACCTTCTCTACTCTCCTTTTGGGACTCCAAAAAATGCATATGAGAAGGTCTTACTTTATCCTCTGACTTCTTATTCTCTTTTATGTCAATAGGTTCTTTTTTCCTTTTAGTTCATATTGGATTTCTTTCCAACCCATTTTCCACTTCACTGGTTCTTTAATTCAACAGTATCTATTAAATCTGCTATTAAACCCCTCACTGGATTCTTAATTTTGGTTGTATTTTTCAATTCAGAAATTTCCATTTATTTCATTCTTAAATCTGCTACGTCACTTTTTAAAAATAGTTTTCAGTTTCCTTCTAAATTATTCAAGCTTGCTTTTACTTCTTTGAACACAATAAGTACACCTGTTTTGAATCAGTGTTTAATAATTCCAGTATCTGAAGATTTGCTGCCTATTCTTGCTTATAATGTTTTGTCTCATGTATTAATATCTGATCCTCTTTGAGTATGTGCTAGACATTATATTTGAAAAATTACTAATATGGAATGGCTTGTTTCCTCTGATTCATTCTTATTTCTGCGATGCATCTCTTAAGATTTTTGTGCCCAAAGAAGAGAGTGATTAACCAGTATCTTCGCTGTTGGCAGGCCTGAGACTCTAACTTTTATCCCCTTTGCTTTACAAGTGTATAGAAGTAGAGGTCAGCCTTGCAGCTGCCTTTTCCAGAATGGCGCAAGAATGTGTTAGCTACAGAAGTATCTTTTCTAAGATTTTAAAATCAAAGGAATCTGGAAAGTTGCTTTGGCCAATGTAGATATAGTTATGGAGTAGATAACATAGCTAAAGTTAGAGATATGCAAAATAAAACATATCACTAATAAAGAATGGTTTTGAGTCAAATGTCTGGCAATCAAATAATATTAGGAAAAAAATTTAAAGTATACATGATCGAAAATCCAAAGGTGCATTTATTTTTCTCACCATTTTCTGCCAATGGAGCAAGAACTTCAAAAATCATTTCTCTCTTATCATGTTCTATTTGTTTCTTGAAGAGTTTTACTAGCTCTTCAGCAATGTTTGTACTGGCAAACTGTTCTTTACTTGACTCTGTAAAATAAAAAAGAAAAACTTAAACCAAATTAAGCCCAGAAACTGTTTTCTATTACTTTCAATACTTGGTCATTTTGTACCATTACTGATAAATACAAATACTCTTCAAATATAGGAACAATCAAATCCATTTTTAATGTCCCTGAAAAAGAAAAATGTCTAAGGCTTTAGAGAAAATGTTCTGACCTAATTACATTTGGGCTATAAAAAAAGGTCCTCTAGCATAACATATAGGTAATCACAGCAACAATAAAATTACTAAGTCATAAATTCACAGTTTTAAGGATTTTAGTCAAAGACGAAAAATTTCTCATAACATTATATTCTATATGGATGAATTAAAGGTGACTTATCTTTAGTATCATTAAAGTGCCATGTTTTCTACCCTGGTCCTGACGTATCTACTACTGAAGACTAATTCTGCATGAGTAATTGGAGTTTCATTCCTTCCTGCCTCTCAGCATCTCCAAACTCTCCTAGAGCCTCACCATTGATCAGCATTTATATATATTTTGGTATTTCTCACATAAAATATATTTAAAACAAACATCCTCCCCCTAATCAACCTCTATTAACTACCATTCAATCTCATTTTCACTTTTACAAACAAGTTTCTGACAACATTGTCTATATACACTGCCTCTACTCTCTCAACTCATATGCATTCCTAAATCTACTAGTTTTGGCCTACCTGCCTCTACACTCAGCAATCTCTTAATAATTGTTCCTCCTTCTCCACAAGACCTCTATAAATTCTAGTTCCTTAGGATTTGTCCTTTGCTTTACCTTCTCAGTCATTATTCTCACCTGAGGCTATCTAATTCTCTTCCACGGCATCAAACAGCATCTCTGTGTTGATATTTATACAACATAAATACTCACAACCCTCTTCTGAACATCAGGCTATTTATTTAACTGCCCATTTGACATCTCTACTTGAGTCATCTCTCTAGCATTCTATTTTTTATTTTTTTTTATTTTTTATTTATTTTTTTTTTGAGACGGAGTCTTGCTCTGTCGCCCGGGCTGGAGTGCAGTGGCCAGATCTCAGCTCACTGCAAGCTCCGCCTCCCGGGTTTACGCCATTCTCCTGCCTCAGCCTCCGGAGTAGCTGGGACTACAGGCGCCCGCCACCTCGCCCGGCTATTAAACTCAATACCAAAAAGGGGCTTTCGACATACTCTGAAATCTTCTTCCTCCAGTGTTCCTCAACTCAGTATATGAACACTACGTCTATCTGAACAGGCAGGAATCTAGCAGTCATAGCTCATTTATCACTCAACTTCCACACCTAATCAATCACCAAGGTCCACTAATCTACCTCCAAAATCCAACCCAAATCCATTCCATTTCTCTCCAATTCTCCTCTCAATGTCTTTGGCTGCATTATCCTATTAATTTTTCTAGAAATTTCTTTCAGTGAATTCTGACCTAATCTAATATATACTGGTCTCTCTGGTGGCACAGCTGGCATCCTGGGTTCTCTTTTATCATTATCTTGATGGATCACTTCTCTCCTTCCTGTATTAGATACCCTGTTATCTATGCCTTTTCTCTTTCATTTGTTTTGTTTTGGTGGCAGCATCCTCCAGCAGCGTCGTGAGAAAGCTACTGTATAACGTGCATGTGGGAGGTAGACATTTTGAAAATATTGTCTGAAAATGATCTTTCCCACCTAGAGTTGATGCTTCTAATTTAAATCAGTCCCTTACCTTACTCTATTACTTTCTCATAATAGCAATTATCATAAATTGTAATTATATGGTAGTTTATTTGCAAACTATTTTAAAAATAAATGTCCATCTTACACACTAAACTATAAGCTCCTTGAGGGCAGGGACAGTACATACTGCTTCCACCACCAGAAACATAGTGCACAGCATAGTCCCTGGTATAAAGCAGGTGTCCAAAATGAAGTTATTTATGAGTAACTAAATGAACACGTAAATGAATTACAAGGGTTACACTCCACTTGCTAGTCTCTGGTAAATCTCTTGTGTTACTATCAAGTAAAATATATTGCAAATTCAATTTTAAAAGAGGAGAAACACACATTAATATGGTTAAATATAGTTTTGATCAACATTTTATTACACTGCTTTGGTGCACATGTCAATGGATCTATTCCAAAATGATAAAAATCCACTCCAAGACTTTAAGTATGATTCTTTAATGCCATAAAACACTACGGCTTTAGCTCTTACTTCACATGCCAAGGGAGGGGGGGAAAGTAAGGGTAGGGTGTCTTTTCCGATAAGATACTGAAACTCTCAGAGATCATATTCAGCAAATGTCAGCACACTCCACCCAAAGAGGAGGTTTCATTTAGAGATGAGGCCGGGCATGGCGGCTTGTCCCTGCAATCCCAACACTTTTGGAGTCTGGGATGGGCAGATCCCTTGAGCCCAGGAGTTCGAGATCAGCCTGGCCAAGATGGCAAAACTCCGTCTCTACTAAAAATGCAAAAACTAGCCAGGCGTGCTGGCATGCACCTATAGTCCCAGCTACTCAGGAGGCTAAGGCACAACAATCACTTAAACCTGAGAGGCAGAGGTGAGTGAGCAGAGATCATGCCACTGCACGCCAGTCTGGGTGACACAGTGAGACTCTGTCCCCAAAAGAAAAAAATAAAATAAAAAATAAGTAGAGATGATTTATCCCTGGAACTCTGTTGGTTATTCCTCTGCTTCAGAGAATTGTCCAAGTGAGATGAATTTCAAAAACATAAAATCATAGGTAAAGTATAGAGACATCATTATTCATCTAGTTACAGGTTTTTACTCTTCTTTAAAAGAATAGTGTTGGCACTCTATTCCTTCTAATCCACATTCTTTTCCTCCAAACATTTAATAAAAGGAAACCGAATCATTGTTGCTATGTAACTCAGGCTCTGTTTGCCAGCACAAGGAAATGATGCACCATTAATAATACAGGAATTATAGAACAAAATCTGTACTTAACCTGCAGGTGAATAGAGTGAAAAGACAGCATGAAGTATAATTTGGACATTTATCAATTAAGTGCCACGGATCCTCAACAGGCCTTTGGCAAGAAGCCTCTTTTACTAAGGTTTTTATTAAAACTCTATGAATTTAAAGAGTTGGCCTAATATTATTATTACCAGCAGACTCCAGTTTCCTCTCCTCCATTTATTTTTCCTCACAAATACATAGAGCTCTTTTAGCTAATTCATACTGTTTACTTACATATATCTAAATTACATACTTATACTGCTAAAAATTGTATTTCTCATCAAATTTCTACTATGAAAGATGAAGATTAGTTTTCTTTCTTTCCTGTGTTCATCATACTCTCCATCTTTCTAATTATATGTAATTTTGTTTATATCACTAGTTGTGTTTCAGCAACACACTAATTCATTCTTCCTGGAATAATGTTTTCTCATTTGTGTAGTTTTCTATGTGCTTATTATTAATGCACCTCCCAACACTCCATCAGTTGTCTCATCTTCTCTTAATACATTCACTTTAGACATTAATAAATTTCATTTCCTGTAAGAACTCTCCCAAGCACCATCCCATCAGTTGTTTGACCTAACCCAACCTGGACTGGTTGCTCCTTAAAAACATGCCACTTGGGACAATAACATCACTGTAATACTTGGGATTCCTGTTGGATTTCGTTTTCAGTTCCTATGTAGTTTTTCTTCATTTAAATCCCTTGTTTTGGTGGAACTGAACTTCCAGTGGCTTCCAGAGGAAAAGTATTTAAGAAATAAATTTTCTGAGATGTTCATGTGTGACAATATCCTTATTATAATCTCACACTTGACTGATAGTATGACAGAGTATAGGATTCTATGTTGGAAGTCATTTTCCCTCAAAAAATTAAAAAAGTTTATTTCACAAATAATAATTGTATATGGGGTACACTGTGATGTTACATATAATGAATAGTCAGCAGATCAGGGTAATTAGCATATTCATCATCTCAAGTACTTTTGTGTTGGGAACATTCAATATTCTCCTCCTAGCTATTTGAAACTATGTAACATATTATTGTTAACTGTAGTTATCCTACAGTGGTACAGAACACTAAAGCTTACTCCTCCTATCTAGCTGTAATTTTTTATCTTTTGTATCTAATCTTTCCCTATTATTCCTCTTCCCTCTACCTTTCCCAACCTCTAGTATCCTGTTTTTTTTTAACTTCTATAAAAAACTTTAAGCTTTTACATGTGTGAGAACAGTGTTTAACTTTCCATTCCTAGTTTATTTCACTTAACATAATGTTTTCCAGTTCCATCCATGTCGTTGCAAAAAAAAACAAACAAACCAAAAAAAAAAAACAAACAAAAAACGGGATTTCATTCTTTTTGGTGGCTGAATAGTATTCCATTGTGTGTATATATGCCACATTTCACCTGTTCATGTTTTTAGACACCTAGGTTGATCCCGTATCTATTGTGAACAGTGCTGCAATAAACACGGGTGTGTAATGTTTCTTCAATATACTGACTTTCTTCCCTTTTGATAAATACCCAGTAAGGAGACAGCTGGATCATATAGTAGTTCTATTTGTGTTTTTTTAAAACTGAGATGGAGTCTTGCTCTGTTACCCAAGCTGGAGTGCAGTGGTGTGATCATAGCTCACTGCAACCTTACTCAACATCCTGTGCTGAAGCGATCCTCCCACCCCACATTCCCAAGTAGCTGGGATTATATGCCTGTGCCACCATGCCAGGCTAATTTTTAAACTTTTTGTGGAGATAGTTTCCCTATGTCACCCAGGCTAGTCTCAAACTCCTGGCATCATGTGATCCTCCTGCCTCTGCCTCCCAAAGTGTTGAGATTACAGATGTGAGCCACCACATCTGGCCTATTTATGGTTTTTGAGAAACCTTCCTAAGTGGCTTTACTAGTTGACATTCTCACAGTGTACGAGTTCTTTTTTCTCCACATTCTCACCAAGATTTGTTACTTTTTGTCTTTTTAATAATAGCCATCCTGAGGTGAGATAATATGTCATTGTTTTGATTTGCATTTCCCTGACGATTAGTGATACTGAACATTTTGTCATACATTGGTTAGTCATTTGTATGTCTTCTTTTGAGATGTATCTGTTCAGATAATTTGCTCATTTTAAAAACGGGATTGGGGCAGACACAGTTGTTCATGCTTATAGTCCCAGCACTTTGGGAGGCTGAGGCAGGTGGACTGCTTGAGCCCAGGAGTTTGAGACCAGCCTGGGAAGCATGGTAAAAACCCTGCCTCTACAAAAAATACAAAAACAAATGGAGCATGGTGGTGCATGCCTGTAGTCCCAGCTACTTGGGAGGCTAAGGTGGCCACTGCACTCTAGCTTGTGAGACAGAGTGAGACCCCACTGTTGAGATGTCTGAGTCCCTTGGATATTCTGGAATAAATCCCCAGTTGGATGAATAATTTGCAAATATTTTCTCCCATTCTGTAGCCTCTCTTCTCATTCTGTTGTTTTCTCTGCTTTGCAAAAGCTTTTTCATTTGATACGATCCTATTTTTGCTTACATTGCCTGTGCTCTAAGTCTTACTCATAAACATTTCTTAGACCAATGTCCTGAAGCATTTCTCTTATGTTTTTGTCTACTAGTTTTATAGTTTGGGTTTTACATGTGGTTCCATGAAAACTTTGTTACTTTTTTTTTCTATTTCTACCAAAAAAAAAAAAATAATAAATAAATAAAATCACTGGGATTTTGACAGGGATTGCGTTGAATCTGTAGGTTGCTTTCAGTAGTATGACCATTTTAACAATATTAACTCTTCCAATCCATAAGCATGGGATGTTCTTCCACTTGTTGGTATTCTCTTCAGTTTCCCTCATCAGTGTTTTGTAGTTTTCCTTGTAGGTCTTTCACCTCTTCGGTTAAGTTTATTCCTATGTTTTATAGCTATTGTAATAGGACTGCCTTCTTGATCTCTCAGCTAGTTTACTGTGTGTAGAAATGCTATTGATTTTTGTATGCTGATTTTGTATCCTGCAACATTACTGAATTCATTTTTTGGTTCTAAGAGGTTTTTGGTGGAGTCTATAGGTTTTTTTTGATATAAGATTATGTTTGCAGGAACAATTTGACTTCCTCCTTTCCAATTTTTGACACCCTTTCTTTCTTTCTTGCCTAAGTGATCTGGCTTCCCTGAAAATTTTGAGGGCAATATTGCATTTTCTTCTGGCTGCCAATGTTGTTTTGAGACATATGTCCACGGACTCATGATCTTTTGTATTCAACTTTACTTCCTCCATCCTCTCTAGAAGCATGTCCATGTAATCATGATCTTTTTCATTCAACTTTACTTCCCTCATCCTCTCTAGAAGCTTCTTCACGGAATTATCTTTTGCATTCAACTTTACTTCCCCCATCCTCTCTAGAAGCTTGTAAGATGTTCTGTCCTCAGCATTGTAAAAGTTCGCATTGATGTGCTATGGTCTGGGTGTATTTTCATTCATTAGGACATTTATTTGACAGATACTTGCGATGTAGGAAATTTTGTATTTCAGTTCTGTGATACTTGAGTTATTTGGCAGTTTCCTTCTGTTAACTTTTCTAATACTCTTGGTCTGATCCTCTCATATTTTTTTTCTTGTTGTTGTTGTTGTTTTTTGCTTTACTTTTACAAATATTTCTCCAGTTTTTGTCTTTCATTTTAGCAACTGTTCTTAATGCTCAAGCTCTTTTCTGTTCTTAAGACTAGTGTACTGTTGCTTTTCTCTATCTTCCATGTTAGATGTTGCCCTCACCTCTTGAGCTGTCTGCCACTGATGAAGTTAGGAACTAATAAATTAATAATAAAATAAAAAAAATGATTAGGAGCTATGAGTATGAGTAGTCTTGTTGATTGCAAGATTCCCTACAGGGTAATCTGCTGGCCTTTTGTAGAGAACCCTCAATATAAAGAACTTTAAGTCTATGTTCTGAGAGACAAATAGGGCAATAAAACTGTGGTTCTCAGCATTCAGATTTCACTTAACCTGTTTATGGATTGGTACTGTGGTACCTCTTACTTTCAATTTTCCCCCATCAAGAAACCCTCTCTTTTTCTTCTATCCTGACAAGAAGCATAGTATTCTCCTTGGATAGGCAAGGGGTAGTCATCACAAGGTGTGAAGGGGAAAGAGGGTCTAGAAATCTTGATGCCACCAATTCCCAAGCCCTTTGAAGACTGTGAAATGCAAACTGGGTTAATTCTTGGTTTCTTATCCAGGATTTAGATGTCAAAGGTTTGCTATGTAAGTTATTGCCTTTCTTCCCAGGTCCCAAGATGTTCTTGCACAATCCTCTCTCCTGCTTTTCTTTGTTATTCCCTTTCCTTGAGGTTGTTCTTTTTTGTTTGCTTTTTGTTTTTAGAGAATGGGTCGGGGGGAGGTCTCACTATATTACGCAGGCTGGTCTTGAAATTCCTGCTGCAATCAGTCTTCCTGCCTTGGGCTCCCAATCCTTGAGGTCTTAAGTCTTTAAGAAGAAATCTCTTTACCGTAGAGTTTTAGTTAGTTTCCAACTAAAGTTTTAAAAGAGGCGAAGTCTCATTCTGTTTATTCCATGTTAAATAAGAATGCATACTTTAAAAACATATTCATGCTATGATTTTAAGTATAAAAAATTATGTACACACATTAATTGGGACTCGAAGAGAACAAAAAAAAATTCCATGGTTATATTAAAGAGTGTTGGGTTAAAGGCCAATTTCTCTTTAACATTATGTGTGCATAAATAACAATCAGGAGGAAAACAATCTTTTTTCATTATTATGGAAAAAATGAAAACATCTTTAATCCTATAAAATTCATGAAGCTTAATAAAGCAGAGTTGTATTTTCCTTTCTGTCCCAACTCTGAAATAGACTGCACTTGTTAAATTATTTCCATTTCATCTTTAAGCTACTACATTTCATCACTAGTCAGCAAAAGTACACAAATTTGTTATTTAACACTTTTATTAAAAACACTGACAAAAAGTAACTGTAGCATTTAGTAATATGTCACATTCAGAAGTATGTGACATGAATTTTAAACACTTGATATTTACATGAGTCAATAAAAATACAGTACTTGTTAACAGGCAAGAAAGCTCACTCTGAAAGGGGAAACATTATTCTGGGGCATACATGTTCCACTCACCTGTTGATGTATACAACCTAGTTATTACATGGGCATAACAGACTCATGATATAAACTTGAGAAGTCTTAGATAAACTTATTTTTCTTTTATCTTTTCTTCCTTCAAATGGGGTGTAGGGCAGTAACCACTGAAATTAGAGTATGAACCTAAATTGGGTGCCTAATTATCTTTTAACATAGATTGGGGGAGACTAGGCTGAATAGAGGTGGTCTATGCAGCCTCTCAAACAAACCTGGTATCTTAACACAGCAACTCGTATCAAAGTGTTTGGAAGCAGTTTTTCAATGACATGTTTTCCCTGTATACCAGAGAAATCAGCAAGGTAAACAAGGTTGTCTTTGCAACTCTTTACTTACCTCTTATGTCTCCTACCAGGTCAGGGCTCCCTCAGTATACAGTGCTCTGCTTTTATCCTCAAATTATTTTTCCTTATTTATCTGTCCAATTAAAACTCCCTGATATGGTTTGGCTGTTTGTCCCTTCCAAATCTCATGTTGAAATGTAATTTCCAATATTGGAGGTGAGGCCAGGTAGGAGGTAATTCGGTCATGGGGGCAGGTCCCTCATGAATGGTTAGTACCATCCCCTTGGTGATAAGTGAGTTAGTTCATGTGAGATCTGGTTAAGAGTCTGTGACCTCTCCTTTCTCTCTCTCGCTCCCTGCCTCACCATGTGACAAGCCTGCTCCCCCTTCACCTTCTGCCATGATTATAAGCTTCTTGAGTTCCTCACCAGAGCAGATGCAGGCACCACACTTAGTGTACACCCTGCAGAACCATGAGCCAATTAAACCTCTTTTCTTTATAAATTACCTACTCTTGAGCATTCCTTTATGGTAGTGCAAACGGATTAATACACTCCCATTTCCCAAATGTCGCTGATATCACAGTATTGATCTGGTCATTCATATTATTATTCATTTAATAGTATGTGCCAAGCACTATCCATTGAGATACCCAAAAGAAGCCTAAGACTGGAAAGTATAAGAGGTGGATGGTTGGTAACTTTGGCTATCCTAAAGAGTATTTATGTTTTAAAAAGGGTTGGTTAACAGAGTTGACCAACAGTTACAGGGCAAATACTTCTGCTTATTTCTGGGGTTTTAGATTTTGAAAAACCTTTCACTTTTTTCCCAAAGGATAAAATGATTGGATTAAATATTAAACCATTCCTCGCCTTTGACTCTTCCAACAATACTTTGGCAGGTATCTCTGGAGTTCACAGGGCTCAGTAAAAACACTGCTCAGTGAGAAAGCACAGGCTGGCATGCTATACATTATGGAAACTTTAAAACATCAGTTAGCAAGTATATAGTTATTATCTAAGAAAAACTTTTATAAATACTCAGCAAAGCAAATAATCACTGAGAATTTGTTACATCCATTAAAATTTTTAATTGCCTAATTACTTTAAAAGTTCAGGCTGGGCGCAGTGGCTCATGCCTTGTAATCCCAGCACTTTGGGAGGCCGAGGTAGGCAGACCACGAGGTCAGGAGATCGAGACCATGGTGAAACCCCATCTCTACTAAAAATACAAAAAATTAGCCAGGCATGGTGGCGGGCACCTGTAGTCCCAGCTACTCGGGAGGCTGAGGCAGGAGAATGGCGTGAACCCGGGAGGCAGAGCTTGCAGTGAGTCGAGATCTCGCCACTGCACTCCAGCCTGGACAACAGAGTGAGACCCTGTCTCAAAAAAAAAAAAAAAAAAACCAAACGTTTTGATTAAACTTGTAATACAAGCTAAGCCTATTATGTACATAGTAAAAATAGCTAGATACTAAAATCAGACATGAAACTATCTGAACTATCACTTAAAGATGCTTTGTGTGAGAATTCAAGTTCTCTTTTAAAAAGAATGTACATCAAGAATTATTTTTCTCTAATACAAAAAACTGCTTTCCAAATGATTTATGAATAATAGAAATCCTATAATGCTGTCTTTTTCAAATGCCAGACAGAGATCCACTAACAAGTCATGTGATCAGTTTAGGATGAGTACACTGAATATCTAAGGATAATAAGTATTATTTAGTTTCAGGTGTGTAATACAGTAAGTGGTGATATGAAGATGTATTTCTTCTTATGGGCCATAGTCAAAAAGTTTGAAAACTATTGCCCTAACATGAGCAATTTGGAATCTGGGTTTATGCAAGGCATTTTTGGAGAAATGTTAATATTTTGTATTTATATTATTATAACATCTTAAATACAGCAAGAGTTATACCAATATTTACACATTGAAGTATTTGGGTTTCAAATATGTAAGTTGTCTTAGAACTCTAAAATACTTTGATATTCATGTGTTCATAACTTAGATAAATGAATTTTCTTCTCAAAGAAGTTCTCAACTGTATGTATGATCCTAAATCAGTATTACTAAATAAATCACAGGGTTGGGTTAACTATAAGGATTAGGCCCAAGTTACTTCATAGGGGTGTTGTAAAACTGAGTAAGGTTTGATACAGATCCAAGATCTTCTTTTACTGTAAAATATAAGACTTCTTATATGGACATACTACATGGAAATAAGTTTTTTAAAGTTTTAAAAGACTCCTGTAACTCCTATGACTAAACTCAAAGCCCACCCTCTTCCACTGCCACAGTTCTTGTTATGTTCTTTTCACAAAAGGAGGTAATAATGAC
This sequence comes from Piliocolobus tephrosceles, assembly GCF_002776525.5. Lineage (NCBI taxonomy): Eukaryota > Metazoa > Chordata > Mammalia > Primates > Cercopithecidae > Piliocolobus > Piliocolobus tephrosceles. The sequence goes on along the minus strand of NC_045436.1, from coordinate 78,139,523 downwards.
TAATACTTTTCCTTGACTCTCATTTGAGAGGTGGATGATGACTGTTTGGGGTAACAAACAACAACTTTCTTCTCACGAGGTCAAGCAGGATTTCTGCACAGTTCCTGATGTTGAAGCATTTACAAGATTTAGACACAAAACCATAAAAGAGATGAAATAATCCTCAGCAAACAACTACAATTATGTAAGTTCATATTCAGCACAACCTATCCAAGGATTATTGCAATTTCCTTACTTGGTACTGACTTTTCCCTTAAAGTTAGGTGAGATAAATTTCATTAATCTTTGCTTTCTTCCATGTACTCTCCTAAAACTTCAAAAGGGAGGGGCCTTAACAGGGTGAAGGATGACTCTGTTGCAGTTCATTTTCTACAGCACCACTGTCCAACAGAAATATAATGAGAGCCAAAAATGAAACCATATATATAATTTTAGATTTTCTAGTAAGATGTGCTAAAAAAGTTAAACATTTTTTTATTCCACCCAATATATTCAAATTATCATGTCAACATGCAATCAACATATGAAATATTGGTGAGATATTTTATATTTTTCATAGTCTTTGAAATCGATTGTGTATTTTATACTGAATACATCTCAATTGAGACTTCATATTTCAATGCCCATTAAGCCACACGACTGGTAGCTACTGTATTGGACAGTGCTGTTCTAGAAACTACTCACATTAAAATGTAACAGTGAAGGACCTGCACTCTTTGATTTTCATAAAACCAAAGGCAAATGAAGAAAGATTTGAACCAATCATGTTTCTGTTACACTATCAGTATGGGATTATAACACAATTTCTGTTTTATTTCTGCCAACCATACTGAACACAAACTCCTACATTCCATTTTAATCACAGAAAAGAATAACTTTGTCAAATACTAAATGAATGTTCTTTTATTCTTGGTCTCACTTGGATGACAGAAAAAATGTGTTAATTAGGCTAGCATAAAAAAGAAAAAACAGATGAAGAGAGAAAATGAGAAACATTCACAAATACTAGGATATGACCCACTGAGTAAGAACGACTTTTACCAAATATCTTTAATAAATAATTTCTATTCCCTTTGCTTGAAGACAAAACAAAAGTAAAATATTAAAATCAAGATGAGCTTTCAGTTAGAAAAACCAAGATTAGTGACTTTGTGCTTTTATTTATAAAATGTGGTACGTAACAGAATTGATATATTTGCTTGTTGTAACTACTGTATTTAGCTATGACAAAACACCATTTCATTTCACTATGCCCATAATAATTTATTATTAACATAATTGTGGAGTAGATTCAGACCTAGAGTTGTGAAGGAAGATAAGAAGGGGGGGCAGGGGGAAGAAGAAAGAAACGGTAATCCATAACAAAGAGAAAAATGAAAAGAGATGGAGGTACTGAGCCCATCATCCTCCTCTTTGTTATGACTAGGATGTGTTTCCATCATTGGTCTGGTTCTGTTTGCCTTCTGAATTTCAAGGCTTCCACAGACTTTGTTTTCTAATACTGTAACACATATATTCATAGAAAAAAGTCCTTTGTCATGTTTTGAGATTTTATGATAAGAGGATGAAGAACCTTAGTCTGTTAGATTCCTCTTTACCTGAGAAGCATGCAATTTATACGAAATGTAATAAATTTCTTTTTTTTTCTTGGGACAGGGTCTGGCTCTGCTGCCCAGGCTGGAGTGCAGTGGTGTGATCTCAGATCACTGCAACCTCTGCCTGGGCTCAAGCGATCCTCCTGCCTCAGTCTCCTGAGTAGCCAGAACTACTGGCACAAGCCACCACACCCAGCTAATTTTTGTATTTTTTGTAAAGATGGGCTCAGGCTGGTCTTGAATTCCTGAGCTCAAGCAATCCACCCACCTCAGCCTTCCAAAGTGCTGGAACTACAGGCATGAGCCACTATGCAACACATTGCAATCTTATTTTTACCCGCGGACATACAATTGCCATCCCTCATGTAAAAATATTAAAGTCATGTGGGGACAATTTTAAATATTCAACTCTACTACATAATGTACAATGTAAGCTTTAAACACTAATACATAAAATTATTAGGGAAACAAAATAGCTCTCATTATAAACAATGCAATCATAAGATCTAATTGGATTTACTTTTTAAAATACTGACGCAAATATCTCAAATGCTTCAAAAAATTAATACAATCTAAGTGGATTTCTAGCTTCTTAATATCCAAAGAAAAATTTATTGTAAGTACATGAATAAGTTAATTACATTTGTGGTTCATGACTAAGACTTACCAAGTTCTGCTAAATTACCAAATGCAACAAGACACATTTCTGTAAGAGCTGCATTTTGGCAGTGGATGCCCAGTAATTTCACTAAGGTAGGAATAACACCCATATTGATAAGCTGAGCTTGAAGTGAATCTGTAAAAACAAAAAACAACAACAACAGAAAAGAAAGTGTTGACATGCCAAATAAACATTATAAGAAGAAAACACCTCTTATTTTCCCTACTGGAAACTCAAAGTTATTTAAATTACAGTAATAGAAAATGAAGTCCATTCATATCATTGTCTTGAACATTTTAAACATTAGTTCAGAAGAGTTTAGTTTTGAATCCTTTGACTAACCAAAAGGCATTTAGAAATAAAAATAGTTTGAAGACTATATCAAATCATTAGTTTTTTAAACGGGGTCTTACACCATTAAAAAGCAGGCCTTTAATAAGTATAAACAAACATTACCACTAGTTTTTGAGTGAAAAAGTTAGAGTAACATTTGCATTACAGGAAATCACAGAATATGAAAAGCATGAGAAAAGTAGCAAGTTTAATAAAGACCAAGAAAGAAAAAAATCTTAGAATCCTTTAAAAACACTTTTCATAATACAAAATTAAAAGTATATAATAAATACACAAAAATGACTGGTTCTGAATATTGCAACCAGAGCGTTCTTGATGACTGCTAGGAAGAGATATACCAGAAAAAAAAAAAAAAGTTACCTAAAATATTTTTCTTTTTAAAGTTTTATTTAATTATAGTGACAGATCATCTCAGTGAGAGAGAGGAAAGTTTGGCTTAGAGAGGTGAAAAGAATGAGGTTAACATGGCCTTGTCATCGTTTGCCTTCATTTTCTAAGAAATTAATTGACTTTGAAGTACTAAACATGCCTTGGATTTCCACAAGGGTTCTTCATGGCAATAATAGAATACCTGTAGCAAAGTTGAAGGTAAATGAACCAAAATGAAAACCAAAAGTACTGCCTTTTAGAATAAGCTAAGAAAGAAATATAAAATTTCATATGTTTATGCAAAACACTATAACTGTCCATAACTGGCTCATCCAAAGATACAGAAACGCTCTTTCAAAATTTTTTTTCTCTTTAAAATGATATGCCATTTTCAAGCTAATAATTTTCCCCAAATTCTTTTAAGTTATCTCTTTGCAATCTAAAGACAAAACTCTTTCTTACAAAAACACATGTTCCTCATAGCTCCAATCCCTTGGCAGGGTTGGCCTGCTATTTTATTTTTTTATTACTCTTTACAGTTCTTAATCTATAGAGAAGGAATTAGGTGGGTGATTTTCAGAAAAGAACATACAGAGTTGAGCTATCTTATATGCCAGTTCATTACTGCCTGGTGGTCTTTGCTGTTAATTATTCCTGCTTTTAGAGTGAAGTATGAGAGATGGTCAACAGAGGTTTATTGTCCCTGAAAACTGATGACTGGCTAATTACAGATAATTATCTGGTTTGGTTGTGGGAGCCCATCTATAATATAAATGGGCCTATTACCAAAATAAGAATAAAAAATAAACATGGAAAAAATGGGAGTTTATGTTTAGAGTTCAAATACTCTAATAAAACAATTTCAAATTTTGTAATGAAGTTACGAACTCTAAAAGGAGATAATTAAAATATACTCAACTAAGTAATCTGTATTTATACTTTTGATGTTAAATTTTTTTTCTGAATATGCAATTTAGTAATTAATAATTCACAACACTTAAAGGTAAAATACTTAAACAATAGTGTTATACCTATATTACATTGGTGGAATAGTTGCATTATGGTTATAGTATTTGTAATAATCATGCACCAAGGAGCTTTCCAAGTTAGAAATTATTTAGGTTACTTACCAGTAGATAGGGCTCTTTATTAGAGGGTCACCTCTGCAGATCCTTGTTCTTTAGCAGTATTTTTATTTATAAATGTATTCATTTTGATTACTTTGTCAAATACTGCAGAGCTGATGAATCATTAAATTTCGGGTATGTAAGCGTGAGCACTAGCGCATGCATTGAATGTGAGTCAAACTCCACTGTATGTCTGCATATATGTAAGCATCACACACCCCCTCAGTTCTGTTGGTACGAACTATAAAAAAGCCAACAGTCCAGGGACATCAGAGGAATAACACATTTTATGAAGAAGATAACAGAAGAATACCACTTAGAAGATAATGCTCTTCATGTTCTGCTAACTTGGCATATCTATCACTTTTCTGGACTGCTTTTACAATGTTACAAATTTTGGTTCCAGGTAAAAGAGGGATGAAAAGTCAAGAAATGTTATAGTGCTTAATACAATCTTTGGCATACAAATTGAAGCAGTAATATTTGAAATTGTGGCAGACTGGGAGAAAAAGCATAGCCAAATGGCACATTGTAGGTACTGCCATAATTCATGAAAATCATGTTGCTTCATGAAAATGTGTTTTATAACTACCCAGGAGCCAAATTCATTATATCCTCACATATAACACACATATCACACAAAAGAGAAAAATATATAGCCATCCAATTGGATGAACTCATTGTGGACCAACTGGGTGCTCTCTTTTATATCTACTTCTATGATGCTAACTAAAACAATCATCATACTCAAATAATTATAAAATTTGTTCACACTGACTGCAGGCCTGCCATTCTACTTGTATAATGAAGGCCCAGAGGAGGAGAGAAAAAAAAAAAAAAACACTTTAACAGAAACAGGTTGATATAAATTTCCATTTTATGGACAAAGAGGCATCCTAGAATATGGTTCTCTCTTTTTTTTTTTGAGATGGAGTCTCGCTGTGTCGCCTGGGCTGGAGTGCAGTGGGCCGGATCTCAGCTCACTGCAAGCTCCGCTGCCTTCCGGGTTCACGCCATTCTCTCACCTCAGCCTCCCAAGTAGCTGGGACTACAGGCACACGCCACCTCGCCCGGCTAGTTTTTTGTATTTTTTAGTAGAGACGGAGTTTCACCATGTTAGCCAGGATGGTCTCGATCTCCTGACCTTGTGATCCGCCCGTCTCGGCCTCCCAAAGTGCTGGGATTACAGGCTTGAGCCACCGCGCCCGGCCTAGAATATGGTTCTCAAAGTGTACCTGGAACCCTTTCAGAGGATCACACAATCAAAGCTATTTTCATAAAAATGCCAAGATTTTATTTGCTCTTGCCACTGTGTTGACATTGGTACCAATGGTTCGAAAGCAATGGTAGGTAAAACTGCTGGCACTTTAGCATGAACACCAGCAATGGTACCAAATTGTATTAGTAGGCATTGTTTTCTTTACTTTTTTTTGAGATGGAGTTTCACTCTGTGGCCCAGGCTGGAGTGCAGTGGCATGATCTTGGCTCACTGCAAGCTCCGCCTCCCAAGTTCATGCTGTTCTCCTGCCTCACCCTCCGGAGTAGCTGGGACTACAGGTGCCTGCCACCATGCCCGGCTAACTTTTTTCTGTATTTTTGGTAGACAGGGTTTCACTGTGATAGCCAGGATGGTGTCAATCTCCTGACCTCGTGATCTGCCCGCCTCGGCCTCCCAAAGTGCTGGGATTACAGGTATGAGCCACCACGCCTGGCCATAGCCATTGTTTTCTTCACCATTACAGATAGTAAAACAAACTGCTACTCTTTGCAGCAATTTTTTTCGGAAAATATTTTTCACAAAAATGTTATTTCTGTTAACATACAATGGGTTTGTTATTTTAAAATGAAATACTAAATAATTTTAAATATTTTCTCGATTTAAGTTTCTAATTCAGTAAATATTGACAGCTATAACCCAAATACATAAACAAAAGTCTTATAGGTCTTCTATAATATTTAGACATCTAAAATCATAAGACCAAAAATTTAAGAACCACTGTCAAAGGACTACCTAATTTTTAAAAGTTTTTTTGAGCCCAAGTCTTGCTCTGTCACTCAGACTGGAGTGCAGTGGTGTGATCTCAGCTCACTGGAACCTCCACCTCCCAGGGTCAAGCAATTATCTTGCCTCAGCCTCCCGAGTAGCTGGGATTACAGGCGCCTGCCACCATGCCTAGCTAATTTTTGTATTTTTAGTAGAGACAGGGTTTCACCATGTTGGACAGGCTGGTCTCAAACTCCTGTCCTCAGGTGATCCACCTGCCTCAGCCTCCCAAAGAGATGGGATTACAGGTGTGAGCCACGGCGCCTGCCAGGACTACCAAATTTTTATAAGAGATTGGGAGGTGGGTGGGAAACATGGAAAATATTCTGAAGTTCAATGATGTGCTTAGCAGAAGTGACAACAGGAAAAAAATAAAAGCTTAGTAGGAATACCAGATTTTGGCACTCTGATATTTTCAGAGAAATTACACTAATAAAGCTCCTAACATCTCATCTTGTTTATTTGAGTAGAAACTCTATTTAAGCCTAAGAGATTATTCCAGATTGAGTCTACCTATTTCAGTTACTATGTAGATACTACAATTCAGTAGGTGGTGGTGGTTGTTTTTTGAAAAGATTAAGCAAGGGTCCTGTTTGTGTAGGATAAGTTGATATTCTTATTGACAGAAACAAATGATTCATTTGATCATCTTTTTTGTTTACTGCCCAAAGAAAGCTTGCAAATGTTTTTCAGAGGATAATAGCTGACATCCATGATATCACGAATGTTATCAAGAGTATGACTTTTAGGTGAAAGACAAACAGGAAGAAATTCTTAGAACTAGAAATAGTTCTTGTTCTCTAGATACATTAGGGAGACTAAGTGAAGCAATTGCAAGACTATGACTTCTGCCTCCCTCAGTGAATATCAGCAACTCCAGGGGAATGTTATCAGAGCTCAACAAACACAGCAATTCACAAAAACGTAACCCAGGCCCATACATAGCAAACACTTATGTGTGAAAGACAGTCTTTAGACAGCACAATGTCATAAATGTCTGAAGACTCCGTTTTGACTGCTCCTGACACACATCACAGACAAATACTGACCAAATACAGATTTACAAAATTACATAATATCAAAATGACACAGGCCCTACATGATCTATGGGGAGGAAGAGGAAGAAAGGCACTGAGGGGGTGCAATACAGATGCATATACAAAGAGATATAAGGCAATCAACGCATGCGCTGGTGTGAACACTTACCTACCTACATTTGAATTTCAATGGTTCCAAGTTCTTCAGGTCACACTCATGGAAACTCCAAAGAATGGAGATCTGGAGAGAAGATCTCAAGTTGAGGAACCTTTTCCCCCCTGAGTTTTAAGTTTAATGTTTAAAACATTGGTATAACTAGATTATAGGTCCAGAAAAGTATGCTGAGAATTCCAGTAGCTCAACTGAAGTTACTAAAAATAAGTTTCTTAAGAAGATTATAACAGGTTTACCTTGTTCCTAGGGCTCTTATAGATAGACAATATTGTAAGATTATTAAGCTTTTTGGAAAACAGAACTTAAGAATGAAATTGTCAAAACAAGACAACACAATTCAAAATACAGTCTCTACATTAGTACGTACAAGCAAATAAAACTCCTGATGAAAAGTTCTAATATAAATTGGCTAAAAATGATTTGGGCATAATAAAGACTGAAGAAAACTACCTTTGACTTAATGACTTATCTGTATGACCAAAAAGGATATAAGAATTAAAAATTAGAAATGATACAATAGCGAAGTAGAGCTTCAAGTTCAAGCGAGTTTTAACTCTGTTATAACACTGAAAAGTAAACTGACTTAAATGTGGCTACCAAGGGGATGATTAGTAGTTAAAAACTTTATATACTCAAATGTTTATAAAGTGGAGAATTTTATTCTAAACCTAGTATTGAGGAAATAAAACTAGATTATTTACATGTGTTTAAAATTCAATTATTTTAAAGCCTTCTTTATATCAAACACGCATGTGTTTTGCACCCAGATTATCGCTTTAAGCCCTATTTTACATTTCAATGATACATAGAAATTTCAAAGAAAAAAAAAGTCAAGATTCACTAATATTGACAATATTGGAGGTTTAAAACAATACATTTATACATTTCTTCCTAGAAGCTAACAATAAAACACCAGAAAAGGTAATTCTAAAGTTCTTTCCGGGTTCTGAAAATAAAAATTGTCTCTACATGGCAATATTTCCCTTTTGTAAAAGTTTTAAATATAAATGGCAAAATTATATGCATGAGATTGATGTAAAACAGAAGCAACAACAAAAAAATGCCAAAGCAAAAATCATAAGAGAGATAGTAAAAATATTTTATTATTGAGAAACTTACTCATTTACTGTTTTCAATACAATGACAACTAGAGTGATTATGCCCTAATCTAGTAGATAATTTTTCCCTGTATTTACTCCAGGTTAATTATTTGCTACAGATCAACTTTTGTGACAATGAATACTGCTACAAAAAAAATTCTATAGATATGTTTATTCTGATTAAAGAAAACTCTACGCTTTCATCTCAGAAAAAAACTGGTCTTTTAAGTTAAATGTGGTCTTTTTTTTTTAAAGAGGACTACTGTCAGCTGTTGCTTAAGCAGCATTTATTAAGAGAAACCAATCCAGTCTCTGCTTTCATACAGCACTGCTGAGATAAAGATCACATCTACAGTAAGTATAAATTTAAGCTTGAATTTTTGTACAGCAAATTAAGCTAATGTCAAATTAATTTATATCCCAACATGTGTATCTTGCAAACATATGCTTAAAAACATAGAAATCCCTTCTTTTACAAAAGAATATATTAGCTTAAAAAAATATTTTCCAGTTACCATGGGGCACTATTATAATTTAGATTTTACAGTTTAAAATTGCACAGAAGTTATTTGCAAGGCACAAATTCTGTTAACAAGATACATCTGCATATCCAAAAGCATTTCACTTTTTAGTTTTTCAAGTAGGACTTAAAAACTTCTTTGGTAAATAAAACAATATAGGTAGTTCAGTGTTAGTTGGATTTCACTTATAGTTAAAACAGGATTAATAATCTTTATAAAAGTTAATTTGCACATGATGCTTTTCTGGTTTCAGCAACTCTCTGCATGGACTTTGTAAGTGGCCTAAATTAGACATGCAAATACAGAGATTTGGCTCTAACCTATTATTTACCTCTGATTTTAGCCTCAGCTTTTGGAAGGCCAAACAGCTCAAAGCTTACTTCAACATCATTTCTGGAACCTAGAACTTTGTGCATGGTCAATGATTATGTGCCTCATACCATCATACTTCAACTAGTATAGGAACACTTACAGTAAAGACCTGGTCTTTCAGATTTGTTACTATTTGAATATTTAGTTTTAAATATAGGTAAGCATTTCATGTAAAGAGAAAATTTACGTACATGCTTTATATGTTGAAACTCTATCAGTTGAAATGTAAATGCATATTATTATATTAAAATACACCAATAATTAATGGTGATATACATCCTGTAAGGATGAAATCAAAATCAGAAAACCAACTTTTCCACTTCAAATTTTCACAATGAGAAAAATCTTGAAAATAATACTTGATTAACAGCTATGATTAATCTTCAATCCAGACATAAGGCAAATAAAAATGAGAAAACCATATTAAAGAATGAGGAACTCCAAACATATTGTGCCCCTTCACTGCTCTCAGCTAAGTGGGCATCTATGTGGTATTATGATATTAAATGTACTATCATAATTGCAGGAGCAATCTAGAAGCTAACAATGCTGAGAAAGTATTATTCCTGTAGTAATATAATGTCAAATTTTAAGTATTAGGCTACTAAACTTACAAAAAACTATAATAATTTATTTTTCTGAGATAAAATTTCAGCTTCTTACATTCATAAGTTCATTCTCTAATAGAAGAAGCTGAATATAAACGCCAATACTTGACCATGTGGAATTAGACCAAAATGTGCATTTGATACACCTCTACTGAAAATCAAGCTCTCAGACTGTTCATTAAATAACAGCATTATTATAGTAATAGTCTAGGAAGATTATCACTAAAAGCTAACCTGGTCTAATTGGTCAAATTTAATAGGTTGAATTAGCAAAAGGCACCAGAATAACTAACTGCTCTACTCCTTAGTGAAACAATTTGTTTAAAATAACACTTGTGGTAGAACTTTATGAAAGCAACCTGCTTCAGCAAACTGACTAGAAAGCTGTTGGACAAACAGCAAAAATTCAGAAATTTTTAAAAAAGAGAACAACAGTAAATAAAGAACAACATCAGTATAATAAAGAAAAAATAAAAAAGCCTAAGTACTTTTCAGCTGTCCAGTAAGTCTTAACACACTTCATTTAACTCACTGGAGTATAAAGTGACAAACTGGGCTTCAAAAGATGTGAACTTAAATGTATGTCTCCCATGTCTTCATAAATAGAGGGGAAAAAAACCCCCAGAAACTACATGTAAGGTAGTATGATGGAAAATTAGTCTCATTAAGAAAAAAAAGACAGTATCAGAACAAGGATCTCCGAGAGAGTAAAACTTTAAAAAAGATACAAAAGAATAAATTGCAAATATACAATTTTACCTTTTAAATTTTGTTTTGTTCTTTTTCCTTAGAGTAAGGCAAAAATATTTTACTATTTAGGAAATATATACATTATTAATTAGCTTGTAACCATAGTAAGTAAACTTTAAAAATAGTTCTTCACTCATGTGAAGCCAATCATTTTTCTAAACATCTAACATCTAGGAAATGCTCTTTTTCACCTGTAATAAAGCATTGTAATACTGAAACATAAGGATAAACACGCAGCTCAGGCCAACAAGCTTTTTAGTTTTTAATCACGAACTAAGAAATTGTTGCTATTGACTGAAATGAAAGTAGCAGCTAAGGTTAATTACACATTAAACAATCTTTAATATGGGGAGAAGAAATACAGGCCCTTTTTAAACAAGTGAATTTAAATAATGAGCCTAATATTTAAATTCAGTTGTCATGCTTCAATAATATACCACAGGTGTTACATTTCCTAAATTACATACATGGCCTCCCTTCAACCATAGCTTAGTTATCATCAGCCTATGCAGCAAATAAATATAAGAATTACCAAGTAGGTATCTCAGAGAGATTTCAGCAACTACAAAAAAAGAGAAATTAGTTTTTCAATAACGAGGAGTAATTAAAATATTAGAAAAATCGGCTCTATTTGTAGAAATCATATATACACATATCATACCTGTATATATAAAATATAGGTCAGATGAAGAAGCCATAGACTGCATATGTTAATAATTTTAGAAGATATTTTTTCCTTTCCTGATGGCATCTTTCAGTTGCCTCTACTTTTCTCTCTTATGGCATAGCTTATGTAAAATAAGTAACTTTAGTGTTTAATGCTTATCGTTTACCACTTTCTTTAGAGTTATAATAGAATTTTCCTTCTCTCTCTGTCTCTAGCACAACTAGACTAAGAGAAAGAGTTAAACCCTCAATTACACTTTCCATGAGATATTTATTGATTAATTACGTCTACTTACAACAATGGTGACTACCAATAGATTCCTCAACAAGGTGGTGTTTTGATCTTTAGCACTTTGCTTTAGATCCCTGGTTTGTTTCTATTCAAAGGTGCAATTAATTCAAGTGTACATATGCAGACTCAACATGTTTGTGGATCACCTATGGGAAATTTTAAATTACAGATCTGGTACTTGTTACTACCAGTGTGTTTTCAATGCCCCTTTCTGCTGCCACCGTGTACCATATGTAGATAAGGAACATCAACTAATATAGTGGGAAAGAGTTTGTAATGCTTCTAACTTACTTAATGAAGCAAATGCATTCCAATAACATGTTTCTCTTCCAAGTACTGAATTTGCTAATGAAAATTTTAGACAATAATAAGTATCCAGAAAAGTCAATGAATATTTTCCAAACTCCTATGTGCTAAAACAGTGTTACATTTGAAAACAGCTGGATGACTGAACAAAATTTTCAGTCATTACTGTAATGTTTTGGCATTGGGTAACCAAAGCTAGGAAACAGATAAGAAACTAATGAGGTTAAAATGCCCATAATTAAAGGTTTGAGTTCTTTGGTTTATACAATAACTAAAGTTGTAATGAAATGAAGAGAAAAAAAATAGCAAGTTCAACACATTCCCTCAAACTGAATGTCAAATTGTCAACATGCTTTTCTATAGCCATAATTGTCAAATAGTCAGGCTATTTTCATGAGCCACAGAATCAAAGAGTGCTTTTTCGCCACGTGAGAAACATGTATAATTTTTTCCAAAATGGATGAATTTAAATGATTTTTACTAAACAAAGTTTTATTTGTGTTATTTAAATATTATTTTATTTATACAATATTATTGATACACGTCATTGGCTAAGCAATTATAACTTTTGCTATTCAGATTATTCTACACTTACCTGAGTATTAAGTTTTAACTGCTTCACCAATAGGGAAACAAAAGTATATATCTAGCTCATAGCTTGAAAGTGTAGAGTCTTGAGCTAGTTTAAAACTTTTGAAACTGATAAATTATGAATCATATACAGCTTTAGCAAATGGTACAAAAATGACTTTACTGAGAATTTTTATAACATATAATGACTTGCATGTGTTCAGGAAACTTGTTTTATTCCCTATTTAATGGCTTTAAAAAGTAGATATGCTCTGAGTTTTACTGTATGAACAGGAAGCATCTGAATCAAGACATTCTAAGTTTCAATTTTAGGACTAATAAATAATTTGAAAATATTCTCTTCAGAGAAACTGTGTTGGTGGATTTTTGTGAACACTCTCAGTACTTTTTTTTTTTAAATCAGCATATTTAAAATATTTTATATATACAGCTAAAGAACAATAACTTCCTAACTACAGATAAGGTTTAAGTTATTGTGTCCAAGGGCAGTTAGCTTTTCTGCTACAGCAAGAAAAAGCTACTTGTCACTCAAATATTTTACTCATAAATTAGCAGAGTGTTGTATACTGATGTTCTACATAGTAAATACATATAAAACGAAACTTCACTTATTAGTGCTAATAGAAAGTGTCTCCTGAGTTTCAAAAAACTGTTATTTTTTGTTTCAGGGACTTATCTAGGTACACATGATCAGTACCAAACAATCTGAAGTCAGTAAAGATGATGTAATAGTTAAGTCTTCAAACATAAATTTTAAGGAAAAGAGAAAGTAAATAATGGACATAACAATAAAGATGCTTTAATAATTATGCCAAACAAAAGGGATATAATTTCAGGGAAAGCACATTAGAAGAAAAAGAAATCACTTCACAAACTAAGACACTCATGACAGACAAAATGTAAAAAGGAAGTAGAGGAAAGATGATAGTTACAAGTTTCGCATTTGTTTCTTAAAAATACTCAAGATTATGTCTTTTTTATTCGATAAGTTTTAAAAGCTGCATTCAAACTGCAGCTTTTGAAATAATGGAAGAAAAAGACCATTTGTCCAATAATATTCAGAGAAAAGTTAATATAGCTTTCTGAAATCTCTAAATCATTTCTTGGGAATGCCTGAGCTCTAGAAAAAAGCCTACTCTTTAAAAAACACATATATATTATACAGTTAGACTGTGCACTCCACATGCTGTTGTTAATCATAACACTTCTCTACACGCTGGGATACACTATAATAGGGACTCAATCACTGCTTTGGATTGGAAATAGTGATGCTTTTGAAGACCAGCCATCTGATAATATTAATACTTCTATACAGATTTTTTTAACAGCTTCCTCAAAGAACTAACGGCTAGTTTAGATGCATAACAAGACTAATTCTACTACTTCCGAAACTGGAATAACTTCATAAAATTTCTTTTAATTTCTAAAACCTTTTCCCATTTAGCATTCTTCCTACTTTCTCAAATGTCCAAGCCCAAATGTAGTTAAAAGCAAAGGAAACAATATGAAAATCTGACCAATGATTTCTTAATGCAATTCAGATACCTGTGTATTATGGTTAAATTTCAATTATTTAGGAAATATGTATGTATTTTGTAGATTTCTCAGGCTCTGTCGTTTGTGTTTCTCATGTTTATATTTAGGGCATTTGCTCTTCAAAATTGATTCCACCAGAAGACAGGAAAAATAGATGTAACTGATCCTATGAAGACTACCATTTATTATTAGCTCAAGTTTAATAGGTAAGCCATTTGATCAATAAAAACGCTATTATCCTAATTCAAAGACTTAAAACTGAAAGCCCTTGGACAGGATGAAACCTGAAGATACTTTCTGTTTAGCTTCTATAGTATTAAAAATATGCAATCCAACATTTAAAACTCAGATGTCATGTAACAAGCTAGATATTTCAGCTTTCTCCCCCACCTCCCATCCCCAAAATAAAAAGATTGGGCAGTATTTGGCCAAATTGTCATACAGAAACAACTGGCTAGAGAAGAGTGGTGGTTTTCCCCTTTCAATACAACAAGGGCTCTTCAATTTACCACAGTCCCTACCATTCACTGTTGTCACTAACATCAAGGGCCAAATGTCAGTAGCCATTTATTGTCAAGGTTTATCTGTTTTTTTTAATTATTGCGAATATTTCTTTGGACCCACAACTATCAAATGTGGAAAAAAAAAAATATGGCAAAAGGGCCATGTGTTTCTAGAACACATGAAAGTAAAGAATAATACTGCATGTCTAATATACAAATAAAATACATCTCTGCCAAAATATAACAACTTAAAATGCCATTATGAAACAAACCACAGAAAGACCTTATTTGTGTTACATACCAGGAACATAACAAAATTTGAATGTCTGATCCACACAGTGATTCATATAAGATGATAAACAAACAAATGGATATTCTGTGACACCAATGTATTGATAAGTCTTAATATCACAGATTTATATTCATTTAATTAACCATATAGGTTGTCTGAAAATTATTGACATGTCGCTTTTTGCTAGGGTCTAAAAATGTTTTACAGAGAAAAGAAACTGCTGTTTACAATAATTTATTAAATTTCTAAAATGAGGTCTCTGCAATTGCTCTGAACTTGTTTCTAAAGCCAGATTTTATTAGAGTTTTAAAAAATTATTCAAAGTAAACCTAGCATCTAGATAAAATAATTTTACTTTTGCAAACAGTGTTCATATTTTAAAGCTACTGGTATATATATAATGAACATAAAACTATTTTAATATTGTTTATTTTTAAAATGTTCATAGTAAGAATGCTTAAATCATACTATATGGCTGTGGAGTTTTTGTTTTTGATAATGATCAACACTGGCAGCCCTTCAAAAATTAGTCCCAGTTAGTAAATTAACCATTTTACATTTTTGAAACATGAAATTTAATGTTGGCTAATTATTAATTTTATATGCCACTTATGAATAATTTGTTCATCATTTTTCAAATATTTTTGTTTTGCACTAAAGATAATTTTTAATTTTTCCCCCAGAGATAAAGCAAGTTTTCAGTTTTGTTTACCATTCTCATTGCTATAGTTCATCAGCATGCCACAAAAGACAGTCAAGAGCTTCTCATTGGCGGGATCTGTTAAACTGCACAGTGACCTTAAATGGTCAATTACAATCTGTGCACCACCTGCTTGGTCAACTGCACTTCTGCCCTCATCTGTAAAACAAAGAGTTAAATTAAAAA
Organism: Piliocolobus tephrosceles; assembly: GCF_002776525.5. NCBI lineage: Eukaryota > Metazoa > Chordata > Mammalia > Primates > Cercopithecidae > Piliocolobus > Piliocolobus tephrosceles. Next base: position 78,123,738 of record NC_045436.1, on the reverse strand, counting down.
TAAAAGAAAAAAGAAATGTACCTTACAATTTCAAATACAAAACATAACAGTGTTATTCTTTATTTTGTGAATAAATAGAAAATAAACCTAGGCAGGACATTAAATATGTCTTTTCAGAAAAAACAAAACAAAACAAATAAACATGGAAATGGGGGTGGGATGGGGAAAAGAGACAATCACTTTTTAGGCAAAATAAGATTATTCTCATTGGCATGATATAGGAGCTAACAGAACTTCCCTGTGTCCTAGAAGTTTATGATGTGAAAACTTTCACTCCTTCTTTCACAAATGACAATGCTGTGTAAGAGAAAAAAACAGAAACTAAGTGATATTCTATTGGTATAAGTTTTTGTCCTTCAGGCTGAAAAATCACTAAACACAACTTTTTATCATTGGTTTTCAAAATCAGCTATTATTGAAGAAAACCATATAGGAACATATTATGTCTTTGATAATAGCTATTATTAAAGAAAACCATATGGTATAACTCTAAATCATAATATGTAATTCCTGAATATTAGTACTATGGTCTTTGTTAATGGCATTTCCTATAGTCCAGGAGCATGTTTCCTTTTTTCATTCTTGATTTGTTTCTTTTTTCCTTATTCCCTCTCTTCTAGGGCACACCAATATAATTCAACATTACAAAAAGTGGTCAAGTGATGGTGAAACATAACTTCCATTATGTGTCCATCTACACTGTATAAAACAGATGTCACTTAACTGTTGGAACATATAAATAGCTTTAGACTACTTTCTAACTTTTGAACATAAGAATGAAAAGAAATTAAAAGAAGAATATGTGTCATTCTAAATGACACCTTATATAAAATATAACCGCCCTCTAGAAGAGGTCCAAGAGAAATGTGTGAGCCATCAATGTGAGCCACATGTGTAATTTAAATTTACTAATAGCCACATTAAAAAATAACAGGTGAAAAATTAATTTTAGTAATATTTCATTCAATTAATATATAGCACTCTGACATGCAAATCAATAAGTTAACAAAACATTTTGTATTATCATCTTCACAATGTATCTTCAAAATCCAAGTGTTTGTTTTCTACCCTTACAGTTACATCTCAACTCAGACTAGCCATATTTAAACTGCTCAGTAGCTAAATTTGGCTAGTAGCTACCACGTGGACTGTACTGTTCAGCTACAGAAGTGTAGAACAAAGATCAGCAAAAGAAGTGACTCACAAAGGAATTATAGCTATGAAGTTAGTAACAATTTGAAAGATTTTCATTTTCTAAATATAAGAACTGAAACTAGGTCATATCTTTATTACTTTTGCTGAATCATATTAGATGATACAACTTAAAATATGTAATTTCTTATGGTATACACACACACACACACACACACAAATTACACAGTAAGACCTCAGAAATACTATGTTCATAATTTTGAAAACTTTTGAGGAAATCCACACTAAAATGAAACAAAACAGTTTTATCCACTTAGTTTTATCGTATTGTTATAAAGATGGAAAACAGGACCATGTGCTAATCAGCTCATCAGATCACAGAAAATTCCTATACTGCCAGAGTAACTAGCTAGAGGAACCAGCCAAGAACACTGGTCAAATCTCAGTTAGAAATCTAATTTCCAAAATTTTGTTTTCCATAACATAGATGTAAATTATCTAAATTACTGGGCAATTTCAATGTGGATGATGTCTCAGAAAACTGAACATTAGGATTACAAATTTAAATGTTCAGACCTTCAGTAATGTGAAGGTATAGTACATCCCATCCCTAAATTGCAAAGCTCGAATTTTTTTTATTCTAATTCCTGAGTAAACTGGGCTTTTGAAATATAAATTATGTATGCTTAGGACTTAGAAGAAGACATCTTAGAGAATAGCTAAACTAAGCCTTGTATTCATATACTAGAAATTTCATATACCAGGAAACTGGGGCTTAGAAACTATGTGGCACCTATTTGCAATGAACTGTGAATGAAAGCTGGCTTCCTATCCAGACTAAGCTAGTAAATGTTCAAAAATTCAATAAATTAAAATACAAACTTATTCAACAAATTTGATGCAATAAAAACACAATACAATTCAGAGCAAATTACCTATTTGTGTTTCAGAGTCACAGTGCTTTTCATCTCTTCCTTCCCTTCCACCCCCCTCCTCCGAATTGTCTATAACATAGCTTTTTAACTCATGTGTTATTGAGAATTGTTTACAAGGCATAAACACAATCTCTATACTAGAAATTATGTTATTACCAAATATGAGAAGAAAAGCAAAGCATGTATTACAATATTAGTGATCTGGGTTCAAAAAATATTAACCACCACTATAGGAATGATTATACAGCTTTTTTCTTTCTTTGGACAAATCAGCCTGAGAAACAAAGTAAAAGTAAAACAAAGTAAAAAACAACAAAAAAAAGCATTTTGTTAAAATATTTAATAGGATTTAAAGATTCAAAGGAGTAAGTGATAATATTGTGTTCCTTTAGCAAAACCAGTGACATAAGTCATCTTTAGAAGTATCTTACAACTCACTTTTTCCAGTAGTATTCAGATAACAAATCATTTTTAAATACAACAGCTATTATTGCACAAGTCCATATAAATTGGTTTTCCATAGTTAACTCTATACTTCATGTTACATTATCAAGAGTATTGTTCACTTAAAAATAATTTTCAAAAGGTTCCTTATCCTAAACTTGTGTATCACTAAGTGTAAGCTCATCTTTCACTCTTCTCATAAGTAACAGCTAACCTATGAAGCATCCTGAGCTGTCACTTCTAAAAATATAATTTACATCTCAATTTTCCTCATTTAACTATGAAGCATCCAACCACTGGAAAAAGTGCAGCCTACTCTTTAAAGTCCTATTAAATCCTTTAATGATGATCTTTCACACAAAGTAGTTTTCGGCACAAGTGTGATCATTCTTCACATTAGGTAAGAGCAGGGCTTTAAATCTAAAGAGTTACTGCACTTCCATTACCCTTCTGTAATCAAAAGCAAGCAGCAATAAAATCTGTGTCATGGTTATCACGTCTCACAAATGAGAAAAAAAAATGTTACCACGTTAAACACTATTACCAGGTACACCAAGGGTGAGGAAAAGACCTAAAATACAACCACTGAATCTACCTATTGCGGCATGTCTTACAGTGTATCCTAACTTTGGATTTTACTACGTTTCCTCCTTGTGGACGGTAAATGCCTAGTATATAGTAGGTACTCAATAATTTTTTAATGAATGGGGCTTTTGACAGATATTGATAAATTACTATTCACCTTGAGGATGGATTGTGAGACTGACACACACACATACATGCAGAGAGAAGAATGTGCTTAAAGAAATGGTGATAATTAAATATTAGCATTCTGAATTGCAACTTGGGAAGTCTAAGTCTAGTTCAATGTTTCCTCATTGCACACTCTTTTTTTCTTTCTGAGATGGAGTCTTGCTCTGTCGCCAGGCTGGAGTGCAGTAGCACGATCTCGGCTCACTGCAACCTCTGCCTCCAGGGTTCAAGTGATTCTCCTGCCTCAGCCTCCCAAGTAGCTGGGACTACAGGCACGGACCACAACACCCAGCTAATTTTTGTATTTTTAGTAGAGACAGGGTTTCACCATGTTGGCCAGGATGGTCTCAATTTCTTGACCTCGTGATCTGCCTGCCTCCGCCTTCCAAAGTGCTGGGATTACAGGTGTGAGCCACTGCGCCCGGCCTACACACTTTTTAAAAAGGTGTATTACTTATGCCATTAAGTCAAGCAAGGTAACAGCACTTTCTTAGCATTAATTGAGAATCTATCTTTAAAGATTCAATTGTAAAAACTTGTTGGTATATTTTCCAACAAATCTTTTCAGAGTGTTTGTAACTTAAATATTAAGACCAACTTATATCACACAATAGCTGTCTAAAATGTACACTAAGCAGAGAGGATATGATTGATAAGATCTATTTCATATCTAATCGGTTGAGGGCTTAAAGTGGCACAGTATAGTAACAATTTTCATATCCATATCAAAACTCATGGAGAGTCACAAATCCATTCACTGAGAGTGAAAGAAATTTCTAACACTTATAAAGAATACACTTTAAATAACAATATTTCGAAGCACAACAAAAAATGAACAAGATATTGGGAAGATGGCAGATAGGAGGCAGGACTAGCTTGCAGCTCCCAATCAGACATGGAGACTCACAACACAAACTTTTGCTCCAAGAACTACTGCAGGAACATACCAGAAAAGCTGAGAGACCCTTTGAAGGAACTGGATCATCACTGCAGACTATCTGAAATGCTGAAAAACTGTGAGTATGCTTGCTTTCTCAACATGGAGGCTCATGGGCTTGGGTAAGTTCTCAGCTCTGGCCATCAGCTGCCTGGAAATAGACTCAGTGCTGTTGGGGGATGGTGGGAATGAGACCAGCCTTTAGGATTGTGGGCTGTATGGGAGCTGGATCAGGCCCATGACTGCCAGTTTTCTCCAACTTCCGTGGCAACCTGTATGGCTCAGCAGAGGCAGTCATAATCCACCTGGAGATATAACTTCATTGGGCTGGGAACCACACCCCCATCCCCCACAGCAGCCGCAGCAAGCCCCACCCAAGGAGAGGCTGAGCTCAGGCACACCTATCCCTGACTCCCACCTGGTAGTCTTTCTCTACCCACCCTGGGAGCTGAAGACAAAGGTCATAATCTTAGGAGCTCTATGGCTCTGCCCACTGCCCAAGAAACCATACTTAACCAGGTGTCCCTAAAGCAAGTTTGCATCCTCCCTAAAGGACCGCAGTTGTTGTGCTCTTAAAAGTGTCACCTCCTGGCTGGAGGCCAACCAACACAAAACCAGCACACTAAACAAAAACCCAACTGAGGACTCTCACTGAGTCCACTTCACACCCCTGCTATCAGAGCAGGTGCTGGTATCCATGGCTGCAAGACCTGAAGATGAATCACATCATAAAATCACACAGTTTGCAGACACTCCCCAGTGCCACCCAGGAGCTGAGTAGCTCTGCTGGGTAGCTAGACTCAGAAGAGCAAAAACAATCACTACGGTTCAGCTCTCAGGAAGCCCCATTCCTAGGGGAAGGAGGAGAACACCACATCAAGGGAGCACACCATGGGACAAAAGTATCTGTACAGTAGCCCTTGAATCCCAGCTCTTCCCTCCAGGCAGGAGAATCACTTGAATCATTTGACATAGTCTACCCAAATGAGATGGAACTAGAAAAACAGTTCTGGTAATATGACAAAACAAGGTTCTATAACACATGCAAAGGATCATACCAGGTCATCAGCAATGGATCCAAACCAAGATGAAGTCTCCGAATTGCCAGAAGAATTCAGAAGGTCAATTATTAAGCTGAAATCAAGGAGGCACCAGATAAAAATGAAGTCTAACTTAAAAGAATCAAAAACATGATACAGGATATGAAAGGGTTAGTAGTGAAATAGCATAACTAAAAATATAATCACAACTTCTGGAAGTCAAGGACTCACTGAGGGAAATGCAAACTGCACTGGAAAGTATCAACAATAGAATCGAACAAGCCGAAGAACTTCAGAGCTTGAAGACAGGCTTTTGTGTTAGACCAATGCAAAGATAAAAAAGAATTAAAAATGAATGAAGCCTCCAAGAAGTTTGGGACTATGTTCAACGTCCAACCCTAAAAATAATTGGTGTTCCCAAGGAAGAAGAGAAATCTAAAAGTTTGGAAAATGTGTTTGAGGGAATAATTAAGGAAAACTCTCCCAGTCTTGCTAGAGATCTAGACATCCAAATACAAGAAGCTCAAAGAACACCTGGGAAATTTATCGCAAAAACATCACTGCATAGGCACACAGTCATCAGGTTATCTAGTCAAGATGAAGGAAAGAATCTTAAGAGCTGTGAGGCAAAAGCATCAGGTAACCTATAAAGGAAAACCTATCATCTTAACAGCAGAAACCCTACAAGATTGGGGTTCTATCTTCAGCATCCTTAAAACAATTATCAGCCAAGAATTTTGTATCCGGTGAAACTAAGCTTCATAAATGAAGGAAAGACACAGTCTTTTTCAGACAAATGCTGAGAGAATTTGCCACTACCAAGCCAACACTCATGAACTGCTAAAAGGAGCCCTAAGTCTTGAAACAAATACTCAAAATACACCAACAGAACTTCCTTAAAGCGTAACTCTCATAGGACCTATATAACAACATCACAATGCAAAAAAAAAAAAAAAAAAAAAAAAAAGGTATTCAGGCAATAAACAGCACAATGAATAGAATAGTACCTCACATCTCAATACTAACATTCAATGTAAATGACCTAAATGCTTCACTTAAAACATACAGACTGGCAGAATGAGTAAGAATTCACCAACCAAGTTTCTGCTGTCTTCAGGAGATTTACCTAATACATAAGGACTCATATAACTTAAAGGGGTAGGAAAAGATATTCCATGCAAATGGACACCAAAAGTGAGCAGGAATAGTTATTCTTATATCACACAAAACAAACTTTAAAGCAAGAGCAGTTAAAGACAAAAAAGGACATTATATAACAAAAGGACCAGTCCAACAGGAAAAATCACAATCCTAAATATATATGTACCTAACACTGGTGCTCCAAGATTCATGAAACAATTACTACTAGACCTAAAAAAGGAGATAGACAGCAACACAATAATAGTGGGGGATTGGACTTCGATACATCACTGACAGCACTAGACAGGTCATCAAGACAAAGTCAACAAAGAAACAATGGACTTAAACTATACTGTACATCAAGTGAACTTAATATTTTATACAACCTTCTACCCAACAACTGCAGAATATACATTCTATTCATCAATACATGGAACATTCTCCAAGACAGACCATATGACAGGCCACAAAACAAGTCACAGTAAATTTAAGAAAACTGAAATTATATCAAGGACTCTCTCAGACCACAGTGAAATAAAACTGGAAATCAATTCCAAAAAGAACCTTCAAAACCATGCAAATGCATGGATATTAAATAACCTGCTCCTGAATGACCACTGGGTCAACAATGAAATCAAGATAGAAATTTTAAAATTCTTTGAACTGAACAATAATAGTGACACAACCTATTAAAACTTCAGAGATATAGCAAAAGTGGTGCTAAGAGGAAAGTTCGTACATTAAATGCTTACATCAAAAAGTCTGAAACAGCACAAATAGAAAATATAAGTTCACATCTCACAGAACTGGAGAAACAAGAACAAACCAAACCCAAACCCAGCAGAGAAATAACCAATATCAGAGCAGAACTAAATGAAACAACAAAAAATACAAAAGATAAATGAAACAATAAGCCGGTTTTTTGAAAAGACAAATAAAATGGATAGACTACTAATGAGGTTAACGAAGAAAACAAGCTCAATTAGAAATGAAATGAGATATTACAATTGATACCACAGAAATACAATAGATCATTCAAGGCTATTATGAACACCTTTATGCATATAAACTAGAAGACCTAGAGCAGATGGATAAGTTCCTGGAAATACACAACCCTCCTAGATTAAACCAGGAAGATACAGAATCCCTGAACAGACCAAAACCAAAAAGTGAGATTGAAATGGTAATTTAAAAATTGCCAGCAAAAATAGTCCAGGACCAGACAGATTCACAGCTGAATTCTACCAGATATTCAAAGGAGAACTGGTACCAATCCTACTGATATTATTCCAAAAGAAAGAGAAAGAAGGAATCCTCCCTAAATCATTCTCTGAAGCCAGTATCACTCTATTACCAAAACCAGAGAAGAACATAACAAAAAAACCCCAAAAACCAAAAAACAAAAAACTACAGTCTAATATCCCTGATGAACATAGATGCAAAAATCCTCAACAAAACACTAGGAAACTGAATCCAACAGCATTATAAAAAGATAATCCACCATGATCAAATGGGTTCTATACCAGTGACACAGGGATGGTTTAACATACGCACATCAGGTCGGTCGTGGTGGCTCACGCCTGTAATCCCAGCACTTGGGGAGGCTGAGGTGGGCAGATCACCTGAGATCAGGAGTTTGAGACCAGCCTGGCCCACATGATGAAACCCTGTCTCTACTAAAAATAAAGAAGTTACAGGCATGGTGGCACATACCTGTAGTCCCAGCTACTTGGAAAGCCAAGGCAGAATTGCTTGAACCTCAGAGGTGGAGGTTGTAGTGAGCCGAGATGGCGGCACTGCACTCCAGGCTGGGTGACAAGAGTGAGACTCTGTCTCAAAAAAAAACCATACACACATCAATAATACATATACAGAATGTTTAAAATACAGAGATTTTGTTTAAAAAAATCATATGATCATCTCAATAGACTCAGAAAAAACATTTGAAAAAATTCAGCATCCCTTTCTCATTAAAATCCTCAGCCAAATTGGCATACAAAGGACATACCTTAAGGTAATAAAAAGCCATCTACTACAAACCCACGGCCAATATTGTACTGGATGAGGAAAAGTTGAAAGTACTCCCCCTGAGAACTGGAACATGACAAGGATGCCCACTTTCACCACTTCTATTCAATATAGTACTGGAAGTCCTAGCCAGAGCAATCAGACAAGAGGAAAAAATTAAGGGCATCCAAATCTAGTAAAGAGGGAGTCAAACCGTCACTGTTTGCTGACGATATGACTGCATATCTAGAAAACCCTAAAGACTCATCTAGAAAGCTCCCAGAACTGATATATGATTTCAGCAACGTTTCAGGATACAAAATTAATGTACACAAATTAGTAGCTCTCCTATGCACCAAGAGTGACTAAGCTGATATTCAACCCCTTTCATAATACCTGCAAAAAATAAGATACTTAGGAATATGCCTAACCAAGGATGTAAAAGACCTCAACAAGGAACACTATAAAACACTTCAGGAAGAAATCATAGACGACACAAACAAATGGAAACACACCCATGTTCATGAATGGGCAGAATCAACGTAGTGAAAATGACCATACTGCCAAAACTAATCTACAGATTCCATGCAATTTCCATCAAAATACCACCATCATTCTTCATAGAATTAGAAAAAGCAATCCTAAAATTCATATGGAACCAATAGAGAGCCTGCACAGCCAAAGCAAGACTAAGCAAAAAGAACAAATTTGGAGGCATCACATTACCTGACTTCAAACTATACTATGAGGCCACAGTCACCAAAACAGCGTGGTACTGGTATAAAAAGAAGTATACAGACCAATGGAACAGAATAGAGAACCCAGAAATAAACCCAAATACTTACAGCCAGCTGATCTTTGACAAAGCAAACAAAAACAAAGTGGGGAAAGGACACCCTATTCAACAAATGGTGCTGGGATAACTGGCAAGCCACATGTAGAAGAATAAAACTGGATCCCCGGGGGTGGAGCAAGATGGCTGAATAGGAACAGCTCCAGTCTCCAACTCCCAGCGCGAGCGACACACAAGACCGGTGATTTCTGCCTTTTCAACTGAGGTACTGGGGTCATCTCAATAGGGAGTGCCGGACAATCGGTGCTGGTCAGCTGCTGCAGCCCGACCAGCAAGAGCTGAAGCATGGCGAGGCATCGCCTCACCTGGGAAGTGCAAGGGGGAAGGGAATCCCTTTTCCTAGCCAGGGGAACTGAGACACACAACACCTGGAAAATCAGGTAACTCCCACCCCAATACTGCGCTGTAAGCAAATGGGCACACCAGGAGAATATACCCCACACCTGGCCGGGAGGGTCCCACGCCCACGGAGCCTCCCTCCTTGCTAACACAGCAGTCTGCGGTGATCTAACCACAAGGCAGCAGCGAGGCTGGGGGAGGGGCGCCCGCCATTGCTGAGGCTTAAGTAGGTAAACAAAGCCACTGGGAAGCTCGAACTGGGTGGAGCTCACAGCAGCTCAAAGAAACCTGCCTGTCTCTGTAGACTCCGCCTCTGGGGACAGGGCACAGCTAAAAAATAACAGGGGAAGCAGCAGAGGCCTGTGCAGATGCGAACCACTCTGTCTGACAGCTTTGAAGAGAGCAGTGGATCTCCCAACACGGAGGCTGAGATCTGAGAAGGGACAGACTGCCTGCTCAAGTGGGTCCCTGACCCCTGAGTAGCCTAACTGGGAGACATCCCCCACTAGGGGCAGTCTGACACCCCACACCTCACAGGGTGGAGTACACCCCACAGAGGAAGCTTCCAAAGTAAGAATCAGACAGGTACACTCGCTGTTCGGCAATATTCTATCTTCTGCAACCTCTGCTGCTGATACCCAGGCAAACGGGTTTGGAGTGGACCTCAAGCAATCTCCAACAGACCTACAGCTGAAGGTCTTGACTATTGGAAGGAAAACTATCAAACAGGAAGAACACCTATACCAAAACCCCATCAGTACGTCACCATCATCAAAGACCAGAGGCAGATAAAACCACGAAGATGGGGAAGAAGCAGGGCAGAAAAGCTGGAAATTCAAAAAATAAGAGCGCATCTCCCCCTGCAAAGGAGCGCAGCTCATCGCCAGCAACGGATCAAAGCTGGTCAGAGAATGACTTTGACGAAATGAGAGAAGAAGGCTTCAGTCCATCAAACTTCTCAGAGCTAAAGGAGGAATTACGTACCCAGTGCAAAGAAACTAAAAATCTTGAAAAAAGAGTGGAAGAATTGACAGCTAGAATAATTAATGCAGAGAAGGTCATAAACGAAATGACAGAGATGAAAACCATGACACGAGAAATACGTGACAAATGCACAAGCTTCAGTAACCGACTCGATCAACTGGAAGAAAGAGTATCAGTGATTGAGGATCAAATGAATGAAATGAAGCGAGAAGAGAAACCAAAAGAAAAAAGAAGAAAAAGAAATGAACAAAGCCTGCAAGAAGTATGGGATTATGTCAAAAGACCAAATCTACGTCTGATTGGGGTGCCTGAAAGTGAGGGGGAGAATGGAACCAAGTTGGAAAACACTCTACAGGATATCATCCAGGAGAACTTCCCCAACCTAGTAGGGCAGGCCAACATTCAAATTCAGGAAATACAGAGAACGCCACAAAGATACTCCTCCAGAAGAGCAACTCCAAGACACACCATTGCCAGATTCACCAAAGTTGAAATGAAGGAAAAAATCTTAAGGGCAGCCAGAGAGAAAGGTCGGGTTACCCACAAAGGGAAGCCCATCAGACT